>NW_026777875.1:0-80475 GCF_028023285.1 Balaenoptera ricei | reverse complement strand
AGAGACCCTTTGAACCGCAGAGCAGGTGCGGCCCAGAACAAGGACTGCTCTTGGGCTGAGAACACCCACTGCCCAGCGCCTCTTTTGGCTACACACGTGTAGTGGGAGGGTGTTGAATTCTGCTGCGTGATAACTTCTCCGGGCCACGTGGTGTGAGCGCAGGTAGAGTGGCCCTCCATCTCCTCCCAGTTTCCTGCCTAAGTTGTACAAGGCAAACTCCCTGCTTGAATCCCCGGGTGGGGTACGTACCCTCCAGAGAAAGGTGGATGCTTGGGACCCAGGGCTAGTCTCTATGTCGATGTTCTGTGCATCAGCTTCGCAGCTGTTCTCTCTAAGCGGGTCCCAAAGGCTTTTTGGAAGACTTTCCTTCGAGGGTCAGAAAGAGGAAATGAGCCGACAGGCCCACGGGGATGCCAGTTCTCTCCAGCCACAACGCTAGCAGCCTCAGACACGCGGGTTCTCTTTGGGACATGAAAGAACACTATGCTTGGAAGCTTCTTCCATCCAGTTTGAGAGCCGCACTTCCACTGCCTCCTAGGATTCCAGGTGTTGCCTTGCCGTCACAATTTCCAATTCTTAGGCCTATGACGGCAGAGTGTCTGGCAGTTCTCAGAGAGACCTTAGGAATGCAGGCTTTTTGGCTCCTTCCACTGACAAACCAGCTCCTCCAGATCCTCTGTCGATAGGCATTTCATGTCAGAATATCTCTGGGCGCCCTCATTCCTCCTCCACGAAGTAAGACACAAACGGAATTGCCCGAAAGGGAGGAAGCCCTCTGAGTCCGGCAGAGAGGCAGTCTCTCCCCCTCAGCATTCCCCCATGGCTGAGCCCAGGGCATGGGACCGAGAGAGGGAGAAAGACAGCCGTGACCCCGAGCTTTTCCACAATGTAGTATAGGCCTCACCCTCAAGCTCACGTCAATCGCCTAGAGAAAACAGCAGGCCTCGGTCTGCTTTCCTGTGGCTAGGAAACTTGGCTTTCATTCCTTAGGTGGCACACTGGCTCAGGACTGCCCTGCCCGAAGCACTCACGGGGTGCAGCCCTGTTTGTTGAGATCAGCCCTTCTGGCTCTCTCTCGGATGAAGCAACTGGAAAAGAGCCGTTCGTAATCTTCGGACCGTGGGAGCTCGCCCCAGTCTACACCAGAACAGCACTCTGAGGAGCTGCTGACGTTTGGTAGCAAAATCTCCTCTTCTGAAGAGAAACATTTCGCTGTCAGTGGGTTCCATCAGCCTTGCCATATTTTCTCAGCTGGCTATGATGGAGGGCAGTCAGTGGGCAGACTCACCTGAGGCCCTCCTTCCCAGACTGTGATACAGACAGACCCGCCGCCTGCTTCAGCCCAAAGGGACGGCTTACGGTGAGGCAAAAACCCTGTGTTGGAAAGTTCCTGCCTAACCCTCGCCCAAGCACAAGCAAATCGGTCATCGGTCAAAGACTTTCCCCACAAGTTGAACATGTTTGCTCCCCTCTAGCCTCCGAAGGCCGAGTTTACCTAGCTAGGACTCACACTGCAGGAAGGGTACTCAGGGTGCTGGTGACTGCAAGTTGTTTCACCAGGCAGCCCACATCGGGTACAGCCACTTGGATTTTCCAGGGGCACAGCGCAAAGGGTGTCAGCTAACGCGCCTCCAGCCTGGGAGGGCCCACATACACTCGCTGAATGGGAAACAAGCCCATGCCTTCAGTGTGAAAGGCCGCTATGCCTCTTTGCTTCGGCAGCCCAGGGATAGCGTCAGCCCTGAAATGCCTCCAAAGGAGCAGACTCAGAGACCCTTTGAACCGCAGAGCAGGTGCGGCCCAGAACAAGGACTGCTCTTGGGCTGAGAACACCCACTGCCCAGCGCCTCTTTTGGCTACACACGTGTAGTGGGAGGGTGTTGAATTCTGCTGCGTGATAACTTCTCCGGGCCACGTGGTGTGAGCGCAGGTAGAGTGGCCCTCCATCTCCTCCCAGTTTCCTGCCTAAGTTGTACAAGGCAAACTCCCTGCTTGAATCCCCGGGTGGGGTACGTACCCTCCAGAGAAAGGTGGATGCTTGGGACCCAGGGCTAGTCTCTATGTCGATGTTCTGTGCATCAGCTTCGCAGCTGTTCTCTCTAAGCGGGTCCCAAAGGCTTTTTGGAAGACTTTCCTTCGAGGGTCAGAAAGAGGAAATGAGCCGACAGGCCCACGGGGATGCCAGTTCTCTCCAGCCACAACGCTAGCAGCCTCAGACACGCGGGTTCTCTTTGGGACATGAAAGAACACTATGCTTGGAAGCTTCTTCCATCCAGTTTGAGAGCCGCACTTCCACTGCCTCCTAGGATTCCAGGTGTTGCCTTGCCGTCACAATTTCCAATTCTTAGGCCTATGACGGCAGAGTGTCTGGCAGTTCTCAGAGAGACCTTAGGAATGCAGGCTTTTTGGCTCCTTCCACTGACAAACCAGCTCCTCCAGATCCTCTGTCGATAGGCATTTCATGTCAGAATATCTCTGGGCGCCCTCATTCCTCCTCCACGAAGTAAGACACAAACGGAATTGCCCGAAAGGGAGGAAGCCCTCTGAGTCCGGCAGAGAGGCAGTCTCTCCCCCTCAGCATTCCCCCATGGCTGAGCCCAGGGCATGGGACCGAGAGAGGGAGAAAGACAGCCGTGACCCCGAGCTTTTCCACAATGTAGTATAGGCCTCACCCTCAAGCTCACGTCAATCGCCTAGAGAAAACAGCAGGCCTCGGTCTGCTTTCCTGTGGCTAGGAAACTTGGCTTTCATTCCTTAGGTGGCACACTGGCTCAGGACTGCCCTGCCCGAAGCACTCACGGGGTGCAGCCCTATTTGTTGAGATCAGCCCTTCTGGCTCTCTCTCGGATGAAGCAACTGGAAAAGAGCCGTTCGTAATCTTCGGACCGTGGGAGCTCGCCCCAGTCTACACCAGAACAGCACTCTGAGGAGCTGCTGACGTTTGGTAGCAAAATCTCCTCTTCTGAAGAGAAACATTTCGCTGTCAGTGGGTTCCATCAGCCTTGCCATATTTTCTCAGCTGGCTATGATGGAGGGCAGTCAGTGGGCAGACTCACCTGAGGCCCTCCTTCCCAGACTGTGATACAGACAGACCCGCCGCCTGCTTCAGCCCAAAGGGACGGCTTACGGTGAGGCAAAAACCCTGTGTTGGAAAGTTCCTGCCTAACCCTCGCCCAAGCACAAGCAAATCGGTCATCGGTCAAAGACTTTCCCCACAAGTTGAACATGTTTGCTCCCCTCTAGCCTCCGAAGGCCGAGTTTACCTAGCTAGGACTCACACTGCAGGAAGGGTACTCAGGGTGCTGGTGACTGCAAGTTGTTTCACCAGGCAGCCCACATCGGGTACAGCCACTTGGATTTTCCAGGGGCACAGCGCAAAGGGTGTCAGCTAACGCGCCTCCAGCCTGGGAGGGCCCACATACACTCGCTGAATGGGAAACAAGCCCATGCCTTCAGTGTGAAAGGCCGCTATGCCTCTTTGCTTCGGCAGCCCAGGGATAGCGTCAGCTCTGAAATGCCTCCAAAGGAGCAGACTCAGAGACCCTTTGAACCGCAGAGCAGGTGCGGCCCAGAACAAGGACTGCTCTTGGGCTGAGAACACCCACTGCCCAGCGCCTCTTTTGGCTACACACGTGTAGTGGGAGGGTGTTGAATTCTGCTGCGTGATAACTTCTCCGGGCCACGTGGTGTGAGCGCAGGTAGAGTGGCCCTCCATCTCCTCCCAGTTTCCTGCCTAAGTTGTACAAGGCAAACTCCCTGCTTGAATCCCCGGGTGGGGTACGTACCCTCCAGAGAAAGGTGGATGCTTGGGACCCAGGGCTAGTCTCTATGTCGATGTTCTGTGCATCAGCTTCGCAGCTGTTCTCTCTAAGCGGGTCCCAAAGGCTTTTTGGAAGACTTTCCTTCGAGGGTCAGAAAGAGGAAATGAGCCGACAGGCCCACGGGGATGCCAGTTCTCTCCAGCCACAACGCTAGCAGCCTCAGACACGCGGGTTCTCTTTGGGACATGAAAGAACACTATGCTTGGAAGCTTCTTCCATCCAGTTTGAGAGCCGCACTTCCACTGCCTCCTAGGATTCCAGGTGTTGCCTTGCCGTCACAATTTCCAATTCTTAGGCCTATGACGGCAGAGTGTCTGGCAGTTCTCAGAGAGACCTTAGGAATGCAGGCTTTTTGGCTCCTTCCACTGACAAACCAGCTCCTCCAGATCCTCTGTCGATAGGCATTTCATGTCAGAATATCTCTGGGCGCCCTCATTCCTCCTCCACGAAGTAAGACACAAACGGAATTGCCCGAAAGGGAGGAAGCCCTCTGAGTCCGGCAGAGAGGCAGTCTCTCCCCCTCAGCATTCCCCCATGGCTGAGCCCAGGGCATGGGACCGAGAGAGGGAGAAAGACAGCCGTGACCCCGAGCTTTTCCACAATGTAGTATAGGCCTCACCCTCAAGCTCACGTCAATCGCCTAGAGAAAACAGCAGGCCTCGGTCTGCTTTCCTGTGGCTAGGAAACTTGGCTTTCATTCCTTAGGTGGCACACTGGCTCAGGACTGCCCTGCCCGAAGCACTCACGGGGTGCAGCCCTATTTGTTGAGATCAGCCCTTCTGGCTCTCTCTCGGATGAAGCAACTGGAAAAGAGCCGTTCGTAATCTTCGGACCGTGGGAGCTCGCCCCAGTCTACACCAGAACAGCACTCTGAGGAGCTGCTGACGTTTGGTAGCAAAATCTCCTCTTCTGAAGAGAAACATTTCGCTGTCAGTGGGTTCCATCAGCCTTGCCATATTTTCTCAGCTGGCTATGATGGAGGGCAGTCAGTGGGCAGACTCACCTGAGGCCCTCCTTCCCAGACTGTGATACAGACAGACCCGCCGCCTGCTTCAGCCCAAAGGGACGGCTTACGGTGAGGCAAAAACCCTGTGTTGGAAAGTTCCTGCCTAACCCTCGCCCAAGCACAAGCAAATCGGTCATCGGTCAAAGACTTTCCCCACAAGTTGAACATGTTTGCTCCCCTCTAGCCTCCGAAGGCCGAGTTTACCTAGCTAGGACTCACACTGCAGGAAGGGTACTCAGGGTGCTGGTGACTGCAAGTTGTTTCACCAGGCAGCCCACATCGGGTACAGCCACTTGGATTTTCCAGGGGCACAGCGCAAAGGGTGTCAGCTAACGCGCCTCCAGCCTGGGAGGGGCCACATACACTCGCTGAATGGGAAACAAGCCCATGCCTTCAGTGTGAAAGGCCGCTATGCCTCTTTGCTTCGGCAGCCCAGGGATAGCGTCAGCTCTGAAATGCCTCCAAAGGAGCAGACTCAGAGACCCTTTGAACCGCAGAGCAGGTGCGGCCCAGAACAAGGACTGCTCTTGGGCTGAGAACACCCACTGCCCAGCGCCTCTTTTGGCTACACACGTGTAGTGCGAGGGTGTTGAATTCTGCTGCGTGATAACTTCTCCGGGCCACGTGGTGTGAGCGCAGGTAGAGTGGCCCTCCATCTCCTCCCAGTTTCCTGCCTAAGTTGTACAAGGCAAACTCCCTGCTTGAATCCCCGGGTGGGGTACGTACCCTCCAGAGAAAGGTGGATGCTTGGGACCCAGGGCTAGTCTCTATGTCGATGTTCTGTGCATCAGCTTCGCAGCTGTTCTCTCTAAGCGGGTCCCAAAGGCTTTTTGGAAGACTTTCCTTCGAGGGTCAGAAAGAGGAAATGAGCCGACAGGCCCACGGGGATGCCAGTTCTCTCCAGCCACAACGCTAGCAGCCTCAGACACGCGGGTTCTCTTTGGGACATGAAAGAACACTATGCTTGGAAGCTTCTTCCATCCAGTTTGAGAGCCGCACTTCCACTGCCTCCTAGGATTCCAGGTGTTGCCTTGCCGTCACAATTTCCAATTCTTAGGCCTATGACGGCAGAGTGTCTGGCAGTTCTCAGAGAGACCTTAGGAATGCAGGCTTTTTGGCTCCTTCCACTGACAAACCAGCTCCTCCAGATCCTCTGTCGATAGGCATTTCATGTCAGAATATCTCTGGGCGCCCTCATTCCTCCTCCACGAAGTAAGACACAAACGGAATTGCCCGAAAGGGAGGAAGCCCTCTGAGTCCGGCAGAGAGGCAGTCTCTCCCCCTCAGCATTCCCCCATGGCTGAGCCCAGGGCATGGGACCGAGAGAGGGAGAAAGACAGCCGTGACCCCGAGCTTTTCCACAATGTAGTATAGGCCTCACCCTCAAGCTCACGTCAATCGCCTAGAGAAAACAGCAGGCCTCGGTCTGCTTTCCTGTGGCTAGGAAACTTGGCTTTCATTCCTTAGGTGGCACACTGGCTCAGGACTGCCCTGCCCGAAGCACTCACGGGGTGCAGCCCTATTTGTTGAGATCAGCCCTTCTGGCTCTCTCTCGGATGAAGCAACTGGAAAAGAGCCGTTCGTAATCTTCGGACCGTGGGAGCTCGCCCCAGTCTACACCAGAACAGCACTCTGAGGAGCTGCTGACGTTTGGTAGCAAAATCTCCTCTTCTGAAGAGAAACATTTCGCTGTCAGTGGGTTCCATCAGCCTTGCCATATTTTCTCAGCTGGCTATGATGGAGGGCAGTCAGTGGGCAGACTCACCTGAGGCCCTCCTTCCCAGACTGTGATACAGACAGACCCGCCGCCTGCTTCAGCCCAAAGGGACGGCTTACGGTGAGGCAAAAACCCTGTGTTGGAAAGTTCCTGCCTAACCCTCGCCCAAGCACAAGCAAATCGGTCATCGGTCAAAGACTTTCCCCACAAGTTGAACATGTTTGCTCCCCTCTAGCCTCCGAAGGCCGAGTTTACCTAGCTAGGACTCACACTGCAGGAAGGGTACTCAGGGTGCTGGTGACTGCAAGTTGTTTCACCAGGCAGCCCACATCGGGTACAGCCACTTGGATTTTCCAGGGGCACAGCGCAAAGGGTGTCAGCTAACGCGCCTCCAGCCTGGGAGGGGCCACATACACTCTCTGAATGGGAAACAAGCCCATGCCTTCAGTGTGAAAGGCCGCTATGCCTCTTTGCTTCGGCAGCCCAGGGATAGCGTCAGCTCTGAAATGCCTCCAAAGGAGCAGACTCAGAGACCCTTTGAACCGCAGAGCAGGTGCGGCCCAGAACAAGGACTGCTCTTGGGCTGAGAACACCCACTGCCCAGCGCCTCTTTTGGCTACACACGTGTAGTGCGAGGGTGTTGAATTCTGCTGCGTGATAACTTCTCCGGGCCACGTGGTGTGAGCGCAGGTAGAGTGGCCCTCCATCTCCTCCCAGTTTCCTGCCTAAGTTGTACAAGGCAAACTCCCTGCTTGAATCCCCGGGTGGGGTACGTACCCTCCAGAGAAAGGTGGATGCTTGGGACCCAGGGCTAGTCTCTATGTCGATGTTCTGTGCATCAGCTTCGCAGCTGTTCTCTCTAAGCGGGTCCCAAAGGCTTTTTGGAAGACTTTCCTTCGAGGGTCAGAAAGAGGAAATGAGCCGACAGGCCCACGGGGATGCCAGTTCTCTCCAGCCACAACGCTAGCAGCCTCAGACACGCGGGTTCTCTTTGGGACATGAAAGAACACTATGCTTGGAAGCTTCTTCCATCCAGTTTGAGAGCCGCACTTCCACTGCCTCCTAGGATTCCAGGTGTTGCCTTGCCGTCACAATTTCCAATTCTTAGGCCTATGACGGCAGAGTGTCTGGCAGTTCTCAGAGAGACCTTAGGAATGCAGGCTTTTTGGCTCCTTCCACTGACAAACCAGCTCCTCCAGATCCTCTGTCGATAGGCATTTCATGTCAGAATATCTCTGGGCGCCCTCATTCCTCCTCCACGAAGTAAGACACAAACGGAATTGCCCGAAAGGGAGGAAGCCCTCTGAGTCCGGCAGAGAGGCAGTCTCTCCCCCTCAGCATTCCCCCATGGCTGAGCCCAGGGCATGGGACCGAGAGAGGGAGAAAGACAGCCGTGACCCCGAGCTTTTCCACAATGTAGTATAGGCCTCACCCTCAAGCTCACGTCAATCGCCTAGAGAAAACAGCAGGCCTCGGTCTGCTTTCCTGTGGCTAGGAAACTTGGCTTTCATTCCTTAGGTGGCACACTGGCTCAGGACTGCCCTGCCCGAAGCACTCACGGGGTGCAGCCCTGTTTGTTGAGATCAGCCCTTCTGGCTCTCTCTCGGATGAAGCAACTGGAAAAGAGCCGTTCGTAATCTTCGGACCGTGGGAGCTCGCCCCAGTCTACACCAGAACAGCACTCTGAGGAGCTGCTGACGTTTGGTAGCAAAATCTCCTCTTCTGAAGAGAAACATTTCGCTGTCAGTGGGTTCCATCAGCCTTGCCATATTTTCTCAGCTGGCTATGATGGAGGGCAGTCAGTGGGCAGACTCACCTGAGGCCCTCCTTCCCAGACTGTGATACAGACAGACCCGCCGCCTGCTTCAGCCCAAAGGGACGGCTTACGGTGAGGCAAAAACCCTGTGTTGGAAAGTTCCTGCCTAACCCTCGCCCAAGCACAAGCAAATTGGTCATCGGCCAAAGACTTTCCCCACAAGTTGAACATGTTTGCTCCCCTCTAGCCTCCGAAGGCCGAGTTTACCTAGCTAGGACTCACACTGCAGGAAGGGTACTCAGGGTGCTGGTGACTGCAAGTTGTTTCACCAGGCAGCCCACATCGGGTACAGCCACTTGGATTTTCCAGGGGCACAGCGCAAAGGGTGTCAGCTAACGCGCCTCCAGCCTGGGAGGGGCCACATACACTCTCTGAATGGGAAACAAGCCCATGCCTTCAGTGTGAAAGGCCGCTATGCCTCTTTGCTTCGGCAGCCCAGGGATAGCGTCAGCTCTGAAATGCCTCCAAAGGAGCAGACTCAGAGACCCTTTGAACCGCAGAGCAGGTGCGGCCCAGAACAAGGACTGCTCTTGGGCTGAGAACACCCACTGCCCAGCGCCTCTTTTGGCTACACACGTGTAGTGCGAGGGTGTTGAATTCTGCTGCGTGATAACTTCTCCGGGCCACGTGGTGTGAGCGCAGGTAGAGTGGCCCTCCATCTCCTCCCAGTTTCCTGCCTAAGTTGTACAAGGCAAACTCCCTGCTTGAATCCCCGGGTGGGGTACGTACCCTCCAGAGAAAGGTGGATGCTTGGGACCCAGGGCTAGTCTCTATGTCGATGTTCTGTGCATCAGCTTCGCAGCTGTTCTCTCTAAGCGGGTCCCAAAGGCTTTTTGGAAGACTTTCCTTCGAGGGTCAGAAAGAGGAAATGAGCCGACAGGCCCACGGGGATGCCAGTTCTCTCCAGCCACAACGCTAGCAGCCTCAGACACGCGGGTTCTCTTTGGGACATGAAAGAACACTATGCTTGGAAGCTTCTTCCATCCAGTTTGAGAGCCGCACTTCCACTGCCTCCTAGGATTCCAGGTGTTGCCTTGCCGTCACAATTTCCAAATCTTAGGCCTATGACGGCAGAGTGTCTGGCAGTTCTCAGAGAGACCTTAGGAATGCAGGCTTTTTGGCTCCTTCCACTGACAAACCAGCTCCTCCAGATCCTCTGTCGATAGGCATTTCATGTCAGAATATCTCTGGGCGCCCTCATTCCTCCTCCACGAAGTAAGACACAAACGGAATTGCCCGAAAGGGAGGAAGCCCTCTGAGTCCGGCAGAGAGGCAGTCTCTCCCCCTCAGCATTCCCCCATGGCTGAGCCCAGGGCATGGGACCGAGAGAGGGAGAAAGACAGCCGTGACCCCGAGCTTTTCCACAATGTAGTATAGGCCTCACCCTCAAGCTCACGTCAATCGCCTAGAGAAAACAGCAGGCCTCGGTCTGCTTTCCTGTGGCTAGGAAACTTGGCTTTCATTCCTTAGGTGGCACACTGGCTCAGGACTGCCCTGCCCGAAGCACTCACGGGGTGCAGCCCTATTTGTTGAGATCAGCCCTTCTGGCTCTCTCTCGGATGAAGCAACTGGAAAAGAGCCGTTCGTAATCTTCGGACCGTGGGAGCTCGCCCCAGTCTACACCAGAACAGCACTCTGAGGAGCTGCTGACGTTTGGTAGCAAAATCTCCTCTTCTGAAGAGAAACATTTCGCTGTCAGTGGGTTCCATCAGCCTTGCCATATTTTCTCAGCTGGCTATGATGGAGGGCAGTCAGTGGGCAGACTCACCTGAGGCCCTCCTTCCCAGACTGTGATACAGACAGACCCGCCGCCTGCTTCAGCCCAAAGGGACGGCTTACGGTGAGGCAAAAACCCTGTGTTGGAAAGTTCCTGCCTAACCCTCGCCCAAGCACAAGCAAATCGGTCATCGGTCAAAGACTTTCCCCACAAGTTGAACATGTTTGCTCCCCTCTAGCCTCCGAAGGCCGAGTTTACCTAGCTAGGACTCACACTGCAGGAAGGGTACTCAGGGTGCTGGTGACTGCAAGTTGTTTCACCAGGCAGCCCACATCGGGTACAGCCACTTGGATTTTCCAGGGGCACAGCGCAAAGGGTGTCAGCTAACGCGCCTCCAGCCTGGGAGGGCCCACATACACTCGCTGAATGGGAAACAAGCCCATGCCTTCAGTGTGAAAGGCCGCTATGCCTCTTTGCTTCGGCAGCCCAGGGATAGCGTCAGCTCTGAAATGCCTCCAAAGGAGCAGACTCAGAGACCCTTTGAACCGCAGAGCAGGTGCGGCCCAGAACAAGGACTGCTCTTGGGCTGAGAACACCCACTGCCCAGCGCCTCTTTTGGCTACACACGTGTAGTGCGAGGGTGTTGAATTCTGCTGCGTGATAACTTCTCCGGGCCACGTGGTGTGAGCGCAGGTAGAGTGGCCCTCCATCTCCTCCCAGTTTCCTGCCTAAGTTGTACAAGGCAAACTCCCTGCTTGAATCCCCGGGTGGGGTACGTACCCTCCAGAGAAAGGTGGATGCTTGGGACCCAGGGCTAGTCTCTATGTCGATGTTCTGTGCATCAGCTTCGCAGCTGTTCTCTCTAAGCGGGTCCCAAAGGCTTTTTGGAAGACTTTCCTTCGAGGGTCAGAAAGAGGAAATGAGCCGACAGGCCCACGGGGATGCCAGTTCTCTCCAGCCACAACGCTAGCAGCCTCAGACACGCGGGTTCTCTTTGGGACATGAAAGAACACTATGCTTGGAAGCTTCTTCCATCCAGTTTGAGAGCCGCACTTCCACTGCCTCCTAGGATTCCAGGTGTTGCCTTGCCGTCACAATTTCCAAATCTTAGGCCTATGACGGCAGAGTGTCTGGCAGTTCTCAGAGAGACCTTAGGAATGCAGGCTTTTTGGCTCCTTCCACTGACAAACCAGCTCCTCCAGATCCTCTGTCGATAGGCATTTCATGTCAGAATATCTCTGGGCGCCCTCATTCCTCCTCCACGAAGTAAGACACAAACGGAATTGCCCGAAAGGGAGGAAGCCCTCTGAGTCCGGCAGAGAGGCAGTCTCTCCCCCTCAGCATTCCCCCATGGCTGAGCCCAGGGCATGGGACCGAGAGAGGGAGAAAGACAGCCGTGACCCCGAGCTTTTCCACAATGTAGTATAGGCCTCACCCTCAAGCTCACGTCAATCGCCTAGAGAAAACAGCAGGCCTCGGTCTGCTTTCCTGTGGCTAGGAAACTTGGCTTTCATTCCTTAGGTGGCACACTGGCTCAGGACTGCCCTGCCCGAAGCACTCACGGGGTGCAGCCCTATTTGTTGAGATCAGCCCTTCTGGCTCTCTCTCGGATGAAGCAACTGGAAAAGAGCCGTTCGTAATCTTCGGACCGTGGGAGCTCGCCCCAGTCTACACCAGAACAGCACTCTGAGGAGCTGCTGACGTTTGGTAGCAAAATCTCCTCTTCTGAAGAGAAACATTTCGCTGTCAGTGGGTTCCATCAGCCTTGCCATATTTTCTCAGCTGGCTATGATGGAGGGCAGTCAGTGGGCAGACTCACCTGAGGCCCTCCTTCCCAGACTGTGATACAGACAGACCCGCCGCCTGCTTCAGCCCAAAGGGACGGCTTACGGTGAGGCAAAAACCCTGTGTTGGAAAGTTCCTGCCTAACCCTCGCCCAAGCACAAGCAAATCGGTCATCGGTCAAAGACTTTCCCCACAAGTTGAACATGTTTGCTCCCCTCTAGCCTCCGAAGGCCGAGTTTACCTAGCTAGGACTCACACTGCAGGAAGGGTACTCAGGGTGCTGGTGACTGCAAGTTGTTTCACCAGGCAGCCCACATCGGGTACAGCCACTTGGATTTTCCAGGGGCACAGCGCAAAGGGTGTCAGCTAACGCGCCTCCAGCCTGGGAGGGCCCACATACACTCGCTGAATGGGAAACAAGCCCATGCCTTCAGTGTGAAAGGCCGCTATGCCTCTTTGCTTCGGCAGCCCAGGGATAGCGTCAGCTCTGAAATGCCTCCAAAGGAGCAGACTCAGAGACCCTTTGAACCGCAGAGCAGGTGCGGCCCAGAACAAGGACTGCTCTTGGGCTGAGAACACCCACTGCCCAGCGCCTCTTTTGGCTACACACGTGTAGTGCGAGGGTGTTGAATTCTGCTGCGTGATAACTTCTCCGGGCCACGTGGTGTGAGCGCAGGTAGAGTGGCCCTCCATCTCCTCCCAGTTTCCTGCCTAAGTTGTACAAGGCAAACTCCCTGCTTGAATCCCCGGGTGGGGTACGTACCCTCCAGAGAAAGGTGGATGCTTGGGACCCAGGGCTAGTCTCTATGTCGATGTTCTGTGCATCAGCTTCGCAGCTGTTCTCTCTAAGCGGGTCCCAAAGGCTTTTTGGAAGACTTTCCTTCGAGGGTCAGAAAGAGGAAATGAGCCGACAGGCCCACGGGGATGCCAGTTCTCTCCAGCCACAACGCTAGCAGCCTCAGACACGCGGGTTCTCTTTGGGACATGAAAGAACACTATGCTTGGAAGCTTCTTCCATCCAGTTTGAGAGCCGCACTTCCACTGCCTCCTAGGATTCCAGGTGTTGCCTTGCCGTCACAATTTCCAAATCTTAGGCCTATGACGGCAGAGTGTCTGGCAGTTCTCAGAGAGACCTTAGGAATGCAGGCTTTTTGGCTCCTTCCACTGACAAACCAGCTCCTCCAGATCCTCTGTCGATAGGCATTTCATGTCAGAATATCTCTGGGCGCCCTCATTCCTCCTCCACGAAGTAAGACACAAACGGAATTGCCCGAAAGGGAGGAAGCCCTCTGAGTCCGGCAGAGAGGCAGTCTCTCCCCCTCAGCATTCCCCCATGGCTGAGCCCAGGGCATGGGACCGAGAGAGGGAGAAAGACAGCCGTGACCCCGAGCTTTTCCACAATGTAGTATAGGCCTCACCCTCAAGCTCACGTCAATCGCCTAGAGAAAACAGCAGGCCTCGGTCTGCTTTCCTGTGGCTAGGAAACTTGGCTTTCATTCCTTAGGTGGCACACTGGCTCAGGACTGCCCTGCCCGAAGCACTCACGGGGTGCAGCCCTGTTTGTTGAGATCAGCCCTTCTGGCTCTCTCTCGGATGAAGCAACTGGAAAAGAGCCGTTCGTAATCTTCGGACCGTGGGAGCTCGCCCCAGTCTACACCAGAACAGCACTCTGAGGAGCTGCTGACGTTTGGTAGCAAAATCTCCTCTTCTGAAGAGAAACATTTCGCTGTCAGTGGGTTCCATCAGCCTTGCCATATTTTCTCAGCTGGCTATGATGGAGGGCAGTCAGTGGGCAGACTCACCTGAGGCCCTCCTTCCCAGACTGTGATACAGACAGACCCGCCGCCTGCTTCAGCCCAAAGGGACGGCTTACGGTGAGGCAAAAACCCTGTGTTGGAAAGTTCCTGCCTAACCCTCGCCCAAGCACAAGCAAATCGGTCATCGGTCAAAGACTTTCCCCACAAGTTGAACATGTTTGCTCCCCTCTAGCCTCCGAAGGCCGAGTTTACCTAGCTAGGACTCACACTGCAGGAAGGGTACTCAGGGTGCTGGTGACTGCAAGTTGTTTCACCAGGCAGCCCACATCGGGTACAGCCACTTGGATTTTCCAGGGGCACAGCGCAAAGGGTGTCAGCTAACGCGCCTCCAGCCTGGGAGGGGCCACATACACTCGCTGAATGGGAAACAAGCCCATGCCTTCAGTGTGAAAGGCCGCTATGCCTCTTTGCTTCGGCAGCCCAGGGATAGCGTCAGCTCTGAAATGCCTCCAAAGGAGCAGACTCAGAGACCCTTTGAACCGCAGAGCAGGTGCGGCCCAGAACAAGGACTGCTCTTGGGCTGAGAACACCCACTGCCCAGCGCCTCTTTTGGCTACACACGTGTAGTGCGAGGGTGTTGAATTCTGCTGCGTGATAACTTCTCCGGGCCACGTGGTGTGAGCGCAGGTAGAGTGGCCCTCCATCTCCTCCCAGTTTCCTGCCTAAGTTGTACAAGGCAAACTCCCTGCTTGAATCCCCGGGTGGGGTACGTACCCTCCAGAGAAAGGTGGATGCTTGGGACCCAGGGCTAGTCTCTATGTCGATGTTCTGTGCATCAGCTTCGCAGCTGTTCTCTCTAAGCGGGTCCCAAAGGCTTTTTGGAAGACTTTCCTTCGAGGGTCAGAAAGAGGAAATGAGCGACAGGCCCACGGGGATGCCAGTTCTCTCCCAGCCGACAACGCTAGCAGCCTCAGACACGCGGGTTCTCTTTGGGACATGAAAGAACACTATGCTTGGAAGCTTCTTCCATCCAGTTTGAGAGCCGCACTTCCACTGCCTCCTAGGATTCCAGGTGTTGCCTTGCCGTCACAATTTCCAATTCTTAGGCCTATGACGGCAGAGTGTCTGGCAGTTCTCAGAGAGACCTTAGGAATGCAGGCTTTTTGGCTCCTTCCACTGACAAACCAGCTCCTCCAGATCCTCTGTCGATAGGCATTTCATGTCAGAATATCTCTGGGCGCCCCTCATTCCTCCTCCACGAAGTAAGACACAAACGGAATTGCCCGAAAGGGAGGAAGCCCTCTGAGTCCGGCAGAGAGGCAGTCTCTCCCCCTCAGCATTCCCCCATGGCTGAGCCCAGGGCATGGGACCGAGAGAGGGAGAAAGACAGCCGTGACCCCGAGCTTTTCCACAATGTAGTATAGGCCTCACCTCAAGCTCACGTCAATCGCCTAGAGAAAACAGCAGGCCTCGGTCTGCTTTCCTGTGGCTAGGAAACTTGGCTTTCATTCCTTAGGTGGCACACTGGCTCAGGACTGCCCTGCCCGAAGCACTCACGGGGTGCAGCCCTATTTGTTGAGATCAGCCCTTCTGGCTCTCTCTCGGATGAAGCAACTGGAAAAGAGCCCGTTCGTAATCTTCGGACCGTGGGAGCTCGCCCCAGTCTACACCAGAACAGCACTCTGAGGAGCTGCTGACGTTTGGTAGCAAAATCTCCTCTTCTGAAGAGAAACATTTCGCTGTCAGTGGGTTCCATCAGCCTTGCCATATTTTTCTCAGCTGGCTATGATGGAGGGCAGTCAGTGGGCAGACTCACCTGAGGCCCTCCTTCCCAGACTGTGATACAGACAGACCCGCCGCCTGCTTCAGCCCAAAGGGACGGCTTACGGTGAGGCAAAAACCCTGTGTTGGAAAGTTCCTGCCTAACCCTCGCCCAAGCACAAGCAAATCGGTCATCGGTCAAAGACTTTCCCCACAAGTTGAACATGTTTGCTCCCCTCTAGCCTCCGAAGGCCGAGTTTACCTAGCTAGGACTCACACTGCAGGAAGGGTACTCAGGGTGCTGGTGACTGCAAGTTGTTTCACCAGGCAGCCCACATCGGGTACAGCCACTTGGATTTTCCAGGGGCACAGCGCAAAGGGTGTCAGCTAACGCGCCTCCAGCCTGGGAGGGGCCACATACACTCGCTGAATGGGAAACAAGCCCATGCCTTCAGTGTGAAAGGCCGCTATGCCTCTTTGCTTCGGCAGCCCAGGGATAGCGTCAGCTCTGAAATGCCTCCAAAGGAGCAGACTCAGAGACCCTTTGAACCGCAGAGCAGGTGCGGCCCAGAACAAGGACTGCTCTTGGGCTGAGAACACCCCACTGCCCAGCGCCTCTTTTGGCTACACACGTGTAGTGCGAGGGTGTTGAATTCTGCTGCGTGATAACTTCTCCGGGCCACGTGGTGTGAGCGCAGGTAGAGTGGCCCTCCATCTCCTCCCAGTTTCCTGCCTAAGTTGTACAAGGCAAACTCCTGCTTGAATCCCCGGGTGGGGTACGTACCCTCCAGAGAAAGGTGGATGCTTGGGACCAGGGCTAGTCTCTATGTCGATGTTCTGTGCATCAGCTTCGCAGCTGTTCTCTCTAAGCGGGTCCCAAAGGCTTTTTGGAAGACTTTCCTTCGAGGGTCAGAAAGAGGAAATGAGCCGACAGGCCCACGGGGGATGCCAGTTCTCTCCAGCCACAACGCTAGCAGCCTCAGACACGCGGGTTCTCTTTGGGACATGAAAGAACACTATGCTTGGAAGCTTCTTCCATCCAGTTTGAGAGCCGCACTTCCACTGCCTCCTAGGATTCCAGGTGTTGCCTTGCCGTCACAATTTCCAATTCTTAGGCCTATGACGGCAGAGTGTCTGGCAGTTCTCAGAGAGACCTTAGGAATGCAGGCTTTTTGGCTCCTTCCACTGACAAACCAGCTCCTCCAGATCCTCTGTCGATAGGCATTTCATGTCAGAATATCTCTGGGCGCCCTCATTCCTCCTCCACGAAGTAAGACACAAACGGAATTGCCCGAAAGGGAGGAAGCCCTCTGAGTCCGGCAGAGAGGCAGTCTCTCCCCCTCAGCATTCCCCATGGCTGAGCCCAGGGCATGGGACGAGAGAGGGAGAAAGACAGCCGTGACCCCGAGCTTTTCCACAATGTAGTATAGGCCTCACCCTCAAGCTCACGTCAATCGCCTAGAGAAAACAGCAGGCCTCGGTCTGCTTTCCTGTGGCTAGGAAACTTGGCTTTCATTCCTTAGGTGGCACACTGGCTCAGGACTGCCCTGCCCGAAGCACTCACGGGGTGCAGCCCTATTTGTTGAGATCAGCCCTTCTGGCTCTCTCTCGATGAAGCAACTGGAAAAGAGCCGTTCGTAATCTTCGGACCGTGGGAGCTCGCCCCAGTCCTACACCAGAACAGCACTCTGAGGAGCTGCTGACGTTTGGTAGCAAAATCTCCTCTTCTGAGAGAAACATTTCGCTGTCAGTGGGTTCCATCAGCCTTGCCATATTTTCTCAGCTGGCTATGATGGAGGGCAGTCAGTGGGCAGACTCACCTGAGGCCCTCCTTCCCAGACTGTGATACAGACAGACCCGCCGCCTGCTTCAGCCCAAAGGGACGGCTTACGGTGAGGCAAAAACCCTGTGTTGGAAAGTTCCTGCCTAACCCTCGCCCAAGCACAAGCAAATCGGTCATCGGTCAAAGACTTTCCCCACAAGTTGAACATGTTTGCTCCCCTCTAGCCTCCGAAGGCCGAGTTTACCTAGCTAGGACTCACACTGCAGGAAGGGTACTCAGGGTGCTGGTGACTGCAAGTTGTTTCACCAGGCAGCCCACATCGGGTACAGCCACTTGGATTTTCCAGGGGCACAGCGCAAAGGGTGTCAGCTAACGCGCCTCCAGCCTGGGAGGGGCCACATACACTCTCTGAATGGGAAACAAGCCCATGCCTTCAGTGTGAAAGGCCGCTATGCCTCTTTGCTTCGGCAGCCCAGGGATAGAGTCAGCTCTGAAATGCCTCCAAAGGAGCAGACTCAGAGACCCTTTGAACCGCAGAGCAGGTGCGGCCCAGAACAAGGACTGCTCTTGGGCTGAGAACACCCACTGCCCAGCGCCTCTTTTGGCTACACACGTGTAGTGCGAGGGTGTTGAATTCTGCTGCGTGATAACTTCTCCGGGCCACGTGGTGTGAGCGCAGGTAGAGTGGCCCTCCATCTCCTCCCAGTTTCCTGGCCTAAGTTGTACAAGGCAACACTCCCTGCTTGAATCCCCGGGTGGGGTACGTACCCTCCAGAGAAAGGTGGATGCTTGGGACCCAGGGCTAGTCTCTATGTCGATGTTCTGTGCATCAGCTTCGCAGCTGTTCTCTCTAAGCGGGTCCCAAAGGCTTTTTGGAAGACCTTTCCTTCGAGGGTCAGAAAGAGGAAATGAGCCGACAGGCCCACGGGGATGCCAGTTCTCTCCAGCCACAACGCTAGCAGCCTCAGACACGCGGGTTCTCTTTGGGACATGAAAGAACACTATGCTTGGAAGCTTCTTCCATCCAGTTTGAGAGCCGCACTTCCACTGCCTCCTAGGATTCCAGGTGTTGCCTTGCCGTCACAATTTCCAATTCTTAGGCCTATGACGGCAGAGTGTCTGGCAGTTCTCAGAGAGACCTTAGGAATGCAGGCTTTTTGGCTCCTTCCACTGACAAACCAGCTCCTCCAGATCCTCTGTCGATAGGCATTTCATGTCAGAATATCTCTGGGCGCCCTCATTCCTCCTCCACGAAGTAAGACACAAACGGAATTGCCCGAAAGGAGGAAGCCCTCTGAGTCCGGCAGAGAGGCAGTCTCTCCCCCTCAGCATTCCCCCATGGCTGAGCCCAGGGCATGGGACCGAGAGAGGGAGAAAGACAGCCGTGACCCCGAGCTTTCCACAATGTAGTATAGGCCTCACCCTCAAGCTCACGTCAATCGCCTAGAGAAAACAGCAGGCCTCGGTCTGCTTTCCTGTGGCTAGGAAACTTGGCTTTCATTCCTTAGGTGGCACACTGGCTCAGGACTGCCCTGCCCGAAGCACTCACTGGGGTGCAGCCCTGTTTGTTGAGATCAGCCCTTCTGGCTCTCTCTCGGATGAAGCAACTGGAAAAGAGCCGTTCGTAATCTTCGGACCGTGGGAGCTCGCCCCAGTCTACAACCAGAACAGCACTCTGAGGAGCTGCTGACGTTTGGTAGCAAAATCTCCTCTTCTGAAGAGAAACATTTCGCTGTCAGTGGGTTCCATCAGCCTTGCCATATTTTCTCAGCTGGCTATGATGGAGGGCAGTCAGTGGGCAGACTCACCTGAGGCCCTCCTTCCCAGACTGTGATACAGACAGACCCGCCGCCTGCTTCAGCCCAAAGGGACGGCTTACGGTGAGGCAAAAACCCTGTGTTGGAAAGTTCCTGCCTAACCCTCGCCCAAGCACAAGCAAATTGGTCATCGCCAAAGACTTTCCCCACAAGTTGAACATGTTTGCTCCCCTCTAGCCTCCGAAGGCCGAGTTTACCTAGCTAGGACTCACACTGCAGAAGGGTACTCAGGGTGCTGGTGACTGCAAGTTGTTTCACCAGGCAGCCCACATCGGGTACAGCCACTTGGATTTTCCAGGGGCACAGCGCAAAGGGTGTCAGCTAACGCGCCTCCAGCCTGGGAGGGGCCACATACACTCTCTGAATGGGAAACAAGCCCATGCCTTCAGTGTGAAAGGCCGCTATGCCTCTTTGCTTCGGCAGCCCAGGGATAGCGTCAGCTCTGAAATGCCTCCAAAGGAGCAGACTCAGAGACCCTTTGAACCGCAGAGCAGGTGCGGCCAGAACAAGGACTGCTCTTGGGCTGAGAACACCCCACTGCCCAGCGCCTCTTTTGGCTACACACGTGTAGTGCGAGGGTGTTGAATTCTGCTGCGTGATAACTTCTCCGGGCCACGTGGTGTGAGCGCAGGTAGAGTGGCCCTCCATCTCCTCCAGTTTCCTGCCTAAGTTGTACAAGGCAAACTCCCTGCTTGAATCCCCGGGTGGGGTACGTACCCTCCAGAGAAAGGTGGATGCTTGGGACCCAGGGCTAGTCTCTATGTCGATGTTCTGTGCATCAGCTTCGCAGCTGTTCTCTCTAAGCGGGTCCAAAGGCTTTTGGAAGACTTTCCTTCGAGGGTCAGAAAGAGGAAATGAGCCGACAGGCCCACGGGGATGCCAGTTCTCTCCAGCCACACGCTAGCAGCCTCAGACACGCGGGTTCTCTTTGGACATGAAAGAACACTATGCTTGGAAGCTTCTTCCATCCAGTTTGAGAGCCGCACTTCCACTGCCTCCTAGGATTCCAGGTGTTGCCTTGCCGTCACAATTTCCAAATCTTAGGCCTATGACGGCAGAGTGTCTGGCAGTTCTCAGAGAGACCTTAGGAATGCAGGCTTTTTGGCTCCTTCCACTGACAAACCAGCTCCTCCAGATCCTCTGTCGATAGGCATTTCATGTCAGAATATCTCTGGGCGCCCTCATTCCTCCTCCACGAAGTAAGACACAAACGGAATTGCCCGAAAGGGAGGAAGCCCTCTGAGTCCGGCAGAGAGGCAGTCCTCTCCCCCTCAGCATTCCCCCATGGCTGAGCCCAGGGCATGGGACCGAGAGAGGGAGAAAGACAGCCGTGACCCCGAGCTTTTCCACAATGTAGTATAGGCCTCACCCTCAAGCTCACGTCAATCGCCTAGAGAAAACAGCAGGCCTCGGTCTGCTTTCCTGTGGCTAGGAAACTTGGCTTTCATTCCTTAGGTGGCACACTGGCTCAGGACTGCCCTGCCCGATGCACTCACGGGGTGCAGCCCTATTTGTTGAGATCAGCCCTTCTGGCTCTCTCTCTGGATGAAGCAACTGAAAAGAGCCGTTCGTAATCTTCGGACCGTGGGAGCTCGCCCCAGTCTACACCAGAACAGCACTCTGAGGAGCTGCTGACGTTTTGGTAGCAAAATCTCCTCTTCTGAAGAGAAACATTTCGCTGTCAGTGGGTTCCATCAGCCTTGCCATATTTTCTCAGCTGGCTATGATGGAGGGCAGTCAGTGGGCAGACTCACCTGAGGCCCTCCTTCCCAGACTGTGATACAGACAGACCCGCCGCCTGCTTCAGCCCAAAGGGACGGCTTACGGTGAGGCAAAAACCCTGTGTTGGAAAGTTCCTGCCTAACCCTCGCCCAAGCACAAGCAATCGGTCATCGGTCAAAGACTTTCCCACAAGTTGAACATGTTTTGCTCCCCTCTAGCCTCCGAAGGCCGAGTTTACCTAGCTAGGACTCACACTGCAGGAAGGGTACTCAGGGTGCTGGTGACTGCAAGTTGTTTCACCAGGCAGCCCACATCGGGTACAGCCACTTGATTTTCCAGGGGCACAGCGCAAAGGGTGTCAGCTAACGCGCCTCCAGCCTGGGAGGGCCCACATACACTCGCTGAATGGGAAACAAGCCCATGCCTTCAGTGTGAAAGGCCGCTATGCCTCTTTGCTTCGGCAGCCCAGGGATAGCGTCAGCTCTGAAATGCCTCCAAAGGAGCAGACTCAGAGACCCTTTGAACCGCAGAGCAGGTGCGGCCCAGAACAAGGACTGCTCTTGGGCTGAGAACACCCACTGCCCAGCGCCTCTTTTGGCTACACACGTGTAGTGCGAGGTGTTGAATTCTGCTGCGTGATAACTTCTCCGGGCCACGTGGTCGTGAGCGCAGGTAGAGGTGGCCCTCCATCTCCTCCCAGTTTCCTGCCTAAGTTGTACAAGGCAAACTCCCTGCTTGAATCCCCGGGTGGGGTACGTACCCTCCAGAGAAAGGTGGATGCTTGGGACCCAGGGCTAGTCTCTATGTCGATGTTCTGTGCATCAGCTTCGCAGCTGTTCTCTCTAAGCGGGTCCCAAAGGCTTTTGGAAGACTTTCCTTCGAGGGTCAGAAAGAGGAAATGAGCCGACAGGCCCACGGGGATGCCAGTTCTCTCCAGCCACAACGCTAGCAGCCTCAGACACGCGGGTTCTCTTTGGGACATGAAAGAACACTATGCTTGGAAGCTTCTTCCATCCAGTTTGAGAGCCGCACTTCCACTGCCTCCTAGGATTCCAGGTGTTGCCTTGCCGTCACAATTTCCAAATCTTAGGCCTATGACGGCAGAGTGTCTGGCAGTTCTCAGAGAGACCTTAGGAATGCAGGCTTTTGGCTCCTTCCACTGACAAACCAGCTCCTCCAGATCCTCTGTCGATAGGCATTTCATGTCAGAATATCTCTGGGCGCCCTCATTCCTCCTCCACGAAGTAAGACACAAACGGAATTGCCCGAAAGGGAGGAAGCCCTCTGAGTCCGGCAGAGAGGCAGTCTCTCCCCCTCAGCATTCCCCCATGGCTGAGCCCAGGGCATGGGACCGAGAGAGGAGAAAGACAGCCGTGACCCCGAGCTTTTCCACAATGTAGTATAGGCCTCACCCTCAAGCTCACGTCAATCGCCTAGAGAAAACAGCAGGCCTCGGTCTGCTTTCCTGTGGCTAGGAAACTTGGCTTTCATTCCTTAGGTGGCACACTGGCTCAGGACTGCCCTGCCCGAAGCACTCACGGGGTGCAGCCCTGTTTGTTGAGATCAGCCCTTCTGGCTCTCTCTCGGATGAAGCAACTGGAAAAGAGCCGTTCGTAATCTTCGGACCGTGGGAGCTCGCCCCAGTCTACACCAGAACAGCACTCTGAGGAGCTGCTGACGTTTGGTAGCAAAATCTCCTCTTCTGAAGAGAAACATTTCGCTGTCAGTGGGTTCCATCAGCCTTGCCATATTTTCTCAGCTGGCTATGATGGAGGGCAGTCAGTGGGCAGACTCCACCTGAGGCCCTCCTTCCCAGACTGTGATACAGACAGACCCGCCGCCTGCTTCAGCCCAAAGGGACGGGCTTACGGTGAGGCAAAAACCCTGTGTTGGAAAGTTCCTGCCTAACCCTCGCCCAAGCACAAGCAAATCGGTCATCGGTCAAAGACTTTCCCCACAAGTTGAACATGTTTGCTCCCCTCTAGCCTCCGAAGGGCCGAGTTTACCTAGCTAGGACTCACACTGCAGGAAGGGTACTCAGGGTGCTGGTGACTGCAAGTTGTTTCACCAGGCAGCCCACATCGGGTACAGCCACTTGGATTTTCCAGGGGCACAGCGCAAAGGGTGTCAGCTAACGCGCCTCCCAGCCTGGGAGGGGCCACATACACTCGCTGAATGGGAAACAAGCCCATGCCTTCAGTGTGAAAGGCCGCTATGCCTCTTTGCTTCGGCAGCCCAGGGATAGCGTCAGCTCTGAAATGCCTCCAAAGGAGCAGACTCAGAGACCCTTTGAACCGCAGAGCAGGTGCGGCCCAGAACAAGGACTGCTCTTGGGCTGAGAACACCCACTGCCCAGCGCCTCTTTTGGCTACACACGTGTAGTGCGAGGGTGTTGAATTCTGCTGGCGTGATAACTTCTCCGGGCCACGTGGTGTGAGCGCAGGTAGAGTGGCCCTCCATCTCCTCCCAGTTTCCTGCCTAAGTTGTACAAGCAAACTCCCTGCTTGAATCCCCGGGTGGGGTACGTACCCTCCAGAGAAAGGTGGATGCTTGGGACCCAGGGCTAGTCTCTATGTCGATGTTCTGTGCATCAGCTTCGCAGCTGTTCTCTCTAAGCGGGTCCCAAAGGCTTTTTGGAAGACTTTCCTTCGAGGGTCAGAAAGAGGAAATGAGCCGACAGGCCCACGGGGATGCCAGTTCTCTCCAGCCACAACGCTAGCAGCCTCAGACACGCGGGTTCTCTTTGGACATGAAAGAACACTATGCTTGGAAGCTTCTTCCATCCAGTTTGAGAGCCGCACTTCCACTGCCTCCTAGGATTCCAGGTGTTGCCTTGCCGTCACAATTTCCAATTCTTAGGGCCTATGACGGCAGAGTGTCTGGCAGTTCTCAGAGAGACCTTAGGAATGCAGGCTTTTTGGCTCCTTCCACTGACAAACCAGCTCCTCCAGATCCTCTGTCGATAGGCATTTCATGTCAGAATATCTCTGGGCGCCCTCATTCCTCCTCCACGAAGTAAGACACAAACGGAATTGCCCGAAAGGGAGGAAGCCCTCTGAGTCCGGCAGAGAGGCAGTCTCTCCCCCTCAGCATTCCCCCATGGCTGAGCCCAGGGCATGGGACCGAGAGAGGGGAAGAAAGACAGCCGTGACCCCGAGCTTTTCCACAATGTAGTATAGGCCTCACCCTCAAGCTCACGTCAATCGCCTAGAGAAAACAGCAGGCCTCGGTCTGCTTTCCTGTGGCTAGGAAACTTGGCTTTCATTCCTTAGGTGGCACACTGGCTCAGGACTGCCCTGCCCGAAGCACTCACGGGGTGCAGCCCTGTTTGTTGAGATCAGCCCTTCTGGCTCTCTCTCGGATGAAGCAACTGAGAAAGAGCCGTTCGTAATCTTCGGACCGTGGGAGCTCGCCCCAGTCTACACCAGAACAGCACTCTGAGGAGCTGCTGACGTTTGGTAGCAAAATCTCCTCTTCTGAAGAGAAACATTTCGCTGTCAGTGGGTTCCATCAGCCTTGCCATATTTTCTCAGCTGGCTATGATGGAGGGCAGTCAGTGGGCAGACTCACCTGAGGCCCTCCTTCCCAGACTGTGATACAGACAGACCCGCCCGCCTGCTTCAGCCCAAAGGGACGGCTTACGGTGAGGCAAAAACCCTGTGTTGGAAAGTTCCTGCCTAACCCTCGCCCAAGCACAAGCAAATCGGTCATCGGTCAAAGACTTTCCCCACAAGTTGAACATGTTTGCTCCCCTCTAGCCTCCGAAGGCCGAGTTTACCTAGCTAGGACTCACACTGCAGGAAGGGTACTCAGGGTGCTGGTGACTGCAAGTTGTTTCACCAGGCAGCCCACATCGGGTATACAGCCACTTGGATTTTCCAGGGGCACAGCGCAAAGGGTGTCAGCTAACGCGCCTCCAGCCTGGGAGGGGCCACATACACTCGCTGAATGGGAAACAAGCCCATGCCTTCAGTGTGAAAGGCCGCTATGCCTCTTTGCTTCGGCAGCCCAGGGATAGCGTCAGCTCTGAAATGCCTCCAAAGGAGCAGACTCAGAGACCCTTTGAACCGCAGAGCAGGTGCGGCCCAGAACAAGGACTGCTCTTGGGCTGAGAACACCCACTGCCCAGCGCCTCTTTTGGCTACACACGTGTAGTGCGAGGGTGTTGAATTCTGCTGCGTGATAACTTCTCCGGGCCACGTGGTGTGAGCGCAGGTAGAGTGGCCCTCCATCTCCTCCCAGTTTCCTGCCTAAGTTGTACAAGGCAAACTCCCTGCTTGAATCCCCGGGTGGGGTACGTACCCTCCAGAGAAAGGTGGATGCTTGGGACCCAGGGCTAGTCTCTATGTCGATGTTCTGTGCATCAGCTTCGCAGCTGTTCTCTCTAAGCGGGTCCCAAAGGCTTTTTGGAAGACTTTCCTTCGAGGGTCAGAAAGAGGAAATGAGCCGACAGGCCCACGGGGATGCCAGTTCTCTCCAGCCACAACGCTAGCAGCCTCAGACACGCGGGTTCTCTTTGGGACATGAAAGAACACTATGCTTGGAAGCTTCTTCCATCCAGTTTGAGAGCCGCACTTCCACTGCCTCCTAGGATTCCAGGTGTTGCCTTGCCGTCACAATTTCCAATTCTTAGGCCTATGACGGCAGAGTGTCTGGCAGTTCTCAGAGAGACCTTAGGAATGCAGGCTTTTTGGCTCCTTCCACTGACAAACCAGCTCCTCCAGATCCTCTGTCGATAGGCATTTCATGTCAGAATATCTCTGGGCGCCCTCATTCCTCCTCCACGAAGTAAGACACAAACGGAATTGCCCGAAAGGGAGGAAGCCCTCTGAGTCCGGCAGAGAGGCAGTCTCTCCCCCTCAGCATTCCCCCATGGCTGAGCCCAGGGCATGGGACCGAGAGAGGGAGAAAGACAGCCGTGACCCCGAGCTTTTCCACAATGTAGTATAGGCCTCACCCTCAAGCTCACGTCAATCGCCTAGAGAAAACAGCAGGCCTCGGTCTGCTTTCCTGTGGCTAGGAAACTTGGCTTTCATTCCTTAGGTGGCACACTGGCTCAGGACTGCCCTGCCCGAAGCACTCACGGGGTGCAGCCCTGTTTGTTGAGATCAGCCCTTCTGGCTCTCTCTCGGATGAAGCAACTGGAAAAGAGCCGTTCGTAATCTTCGGACCGTGGGAGCTCGCCCCAGTCTACACCAGAACAGCACTCTGAGGAGCTGCTGACGTTTGGTAGCAAAATCTCCTCTTCTGAAGAGAAACATTTCGCTGTCAGTGGGTTCCATCAGCCTTGCCATATTTTCTCAGCTGGCTATGATGGAGGGCAGTCAGTGGGCAGACTCACCTGAGGCCCTCCTTCCCAGACTGTGATACAGACAGACCCGCCGCCTGCTTCAGCCCAAAGGGACGGCTTACGGTGAGGCAAAAACCCTGTGTTGGAAAGTTCCTGCCTAACCCTCGCCCAAGCACAAGCAAATCGGTCATCGGTCAAAGACTTTCCCCACAAGTTGAACATGTTTGCTCCCCTCTAGCCTCCGAAGGCCGAGTTTACCTAGCTAGGACTCACACTGCAGGAAGGGTACTCAGGGTGCTGGTGACTGCAAGTTGTTTCACCAGGCAGCCCACATCGGGTACAGCCACTTGGATTTTCCAGGGGCACAGCGCAAAGGGTGTCAGCTAACGCGCCTCCAGCCTGGGAGGGGCCACATACACTCTCTGAATGGGAAACAAGCCCATGCCTTCAGTGTGAAAGGCCGCTATGCCTCTTTGCTTCGGCAGCCCAGGGATAGCGTCAGCTCTGAAATGCCTCCAAAGGAGCAGACTCAGAGACCCTTTGAACCGCAGAGCAGGTGCGGCCCAGAACAAGGACTGCTCTTGGGCTGAGAACACCCACTGCCCAGCGCCTCTTTTGGCTACACACGTGTAGTGGGAGGGTGTTGAATTCTGCTGCGTGATAACTTCTTCGGGCCACGTGGTGTGAGCGCAGGTAGAGTGGCCCTCCATCTCCTCCCAGTTTCCTGCCTAAGTTGTACAAGGCAAACTCCCTGCTTGAATCCCCGGGTGGGGTACGTACCCTCCAGAGAAAGGTGGATGCTTGGGACCCAGGGCTAGTCTCTATGTCGATGTTCTGTGCATCAGCTTCGCAGCTGTTCTCTCTAAGCGGGTCCCAAAGGCTTTTTGGAAGACTTTCCTTCGAGGGTCAGAAAGAGGAAATGAGCCGACAGGCCCACGGGGATGCCAGTTCTCTCCAGCCACAACGCTAGCAGCCTCAGACACGCGGGTTCTCTTTGGGACATGAAAGAACACTATGCTTGGAAGCTTCTTCCATCCAGTTTGAGAGCCGCACTTCCACTGCCTCCTAGGATTCCAGGTGTTGCCTTGCCGTCACAATTTCCAATTCTTAGGCCTATGATGGCAGAGTGTCTGGCAGTTCTCAGAGAGACCTTAGGAATGCAGGCTTTTTGGCTCCTTCCACTGACAAACCAGCTCCTCCAGATCCTCTGTCGATAGGCATTTCATGTCAGAATATCTCTGGGCGCCCTCATTCCTCCTCCACGAAGTAAGACACAAACGGAATTGCCCGAAAGGGAGGAAGCCCTCTGAGTCCGGCAGAGAGGCAGTCTCTCCCCCTCAGCATTCCCCCATGGCTGAGCCCAGGGCATGGGACCGAGAGAGGGAGAAAGACAGCCGTGACCCCGAGCTTTTCCACAATGTAGTATAGGCCTCACCCTCAAGCTCACGTCAATCGCCTAGAGAAAACAGCAGGCCTCGGTCTGCTTTCCTGTGGCTAGGAAACTTGGCTTTCATTCCTTAGGTGGCACACTGGCTCAGGACTGCCCTGCCCGAAGCACTCACGGGGTGCAGCCCTATTTGTTGAGATCAGCCCTTCTGGCTCTCTCTCGGATGAAGCAACTGGAAAAGAGCCGTTCGTAATCTTCGGACCGTGGGAGCTCGCCCCAGTCTACACCAGAACAGCACTCTGAGGAGCTGCTGACGTTTGGTAGCAAAATCTCCTCTTCTGAAGAGAAACATTTCGCTGTCAGTGGGTTCCATCAGCCTTGCCATATTTTCTCAGCTGGCTATGATGGAGGGCAGTCAGTGGGCAGACTCACCTGAGGCCCTCCTTCCCAGACTGTGATACAGACAGACCCGCCGCCTGCTTCAGCCCAAAGGGACGGCTTACGGTGAGGCAAAAACCCTGTGTTGGAAAGTTCCTGCCTAACCCTCGCCCAAGCACAAGCAAATCGGTCATCGGTCAAAGACTTTCCCCACAAGTTGAACATGTTTGCTCCCCTCTAGCCTCCGAAGGCCGAGTTTACCTAGCTAGGACTCACACTGCAGGAAGGGTACTCAGGGTGCTGGTGACTGCAAGTTGTTTCACCAGGCAGCCCACATCGGGTACAGCCACTTGGATTTTCCAGGGGCACAGCGCAAAGGGTGTCAGCTAACGCGCCTCCAGCCTGGGAGGGGCCACATACACTCTCTGAATGGGAAACAAGCCCATGCCTTCAGTGTGAAAGGCCGCTATGCCTCTTTGCTTCGGCAGCCCAGGGATAGCGTCAGCTCTGAAATGCCTCCAAAGGAGCAGACTCAGAGACCCTTTGAACCGCAGAGCAGGTGCGGCCCAGAACAAGGACTGCTCTTGGGCTGAGAACACCCACTGCCCAGCGCCTCTTTTGGCTACACACGTGTAGTGCGAGGGTGTTGAATTCTGCTGCGTGATAACTTCTCCGGGCCACGTGGTGTGAGCGCAGGTAGAGTGGCCCTCCATCTCCTCCCAGTTTCCTGCCTAAGTTGTACAAGGCAAACTCCCTGCTTGAATCCCCGGGTGGGGTACGTACCCTCCAGAGAAAGGTGGATGCTTGGGACCCAGGGCTAGTCTCTATGTCGATGTTCTGTGCATCAGCTTCGCAGCTGTTCTCTCTAAGCGGGTCCCAAAGGCTTTTTGGAAGACTTTCCTTCGAGGGTCAGAAAGAGGAAATGAGCCGACAGGCCCACGGGGATGCCAGTTCTCTCCAGCCACAACGCTAGCAGCCTCAGACACGCGGGTTCTCTTTGGGACATGAAAGAACACTATGCTTGGAAGCTTCTTCCATCCAGTTTGAGAGCCGCACTTCCACTGCCTCCTAGGATTCCAGGTGTTGCCTTGCCGTCACAATTTCCAAATCTTAGGCCTATGACGGCAGAGTGTCTGGCAGTTCTCAGAGAGACCTTAGGAATGCAGGCTTTTTGGCTCCTTCCACTGACAAACCAGCTCCTCCAGATCCTCTGTCGATAGGCATTTCATGTCAGAATATCTCTGGGCGCCCTCATTCCTCCTCCACGAAGTAAGACACAAACGGAATTGCCCGAAAGGGAGGAAGCCCTCTGAGTCCGGCAGAGAGGCAGTCTCTCCCCCTCAGCATTCCCCCATGGCTGAGCCCAGGGCATGGGACCGAGAGAGGGAGAAAGACAGCCGTGACCCCGAGCTTTTCCACAATGTAGTATAGGCCTCACCCTCAAGCTCACGTCAATCGCCTAGAGAAAACAGCAGGCCTCGGTCTGCTTTCCTGTGGCTAGGAAACTTGGCTTTCATTCCTTAGGTGGCACACTGGCTCAGGACTGCCCTGCCCGAAGCACTCACGGGGTGCAGCCCTGTTTGTTGAGATCAGCCCTTCTGGCTCTCTCTCGGATGAAGCAACTGGAAAAGAGCCGTTCGTAATCTTCGGACCGTGGGAGCTCGCCCCAGTCTACACCAGAACAGCACTCTGAGGAGCTGCTGACGTTTGGTAGCAAAATCTCCTCTTCTGAAGAGAAACATTTCGCTGTCAGTGGGTTCCATCAGCCTTGCCATATTTTCTCAGCTGGCTATGATGGAGGGCAGTCAGTGGGCAGACTCACCTGAGGCCCTCCTTCCCAGACTGTGATACAGACAGACCCGCCGCCTGCTTCAGCCCAAAGGGACGGCTTACGGTGAGGCAAAAACCCTGTGTTGGAAAGTTCCTGCCTAACCCTCGCCCAAGCACAAGCAAATCGGTCATCGGTCAAAGACTTTCCCCACAAGTTGAACATGTTTGCTCCCCTCTAGCCTCCGAAGGCCGAGTTTACCTAGCTAGGACTCACACTGCAGGAAGGGTACTCAGGGTGCTGGTGACTGCAAGTTGTTTCACCAGGCAGCCCACATCGGGTACAGCCACTTGGATTTTCCAGGGGCACAGCGCAAAGGGTGTCAGCTAACGCGCCTCCAGCCTGGGAGGGGCCACATACACTCGCTGAATGGGAAACAAGCCCATGCCTTCAGTGTGAAAGGCCGCTATGCCTCTTTGCTTCGGCAGCCCAGGGATAGCGTCAGCTCTGAAATGCCTCCAAAGGAGCAGACTCAGAGACCCTTTGAACCGCAGAGCAGGTGCGGCCCAGAACAAGGACTGCTCTTGGGCTGAGAACACCCACTGCCCAGCGCCTCTTTTGGCTACACACGTGTAGTGCGAGGGTGTTGAATTCTGCTGCGTGATAACTTCTCCGGGCCACGTGGTGTGAGCGCAGGTAGAGTGGCCCTCCATCTCCTCCCAGTTTCCTGCCTAAGTTGTACAAGGCAAACTCCCTGCTTGAATCCCCGGGTGGGGTACGTACCCTCCAGAGAAAGGTGGATGCTTGGGACCCAGGGCTAGTCTCTATGTCGATGTTCTGTGCATCAGCTTCGCAGCTGTTCTCTCTAAGCGGGTCCCAAAGGCTTTTTGGAAGACTTTCCTTCGAGGGTCAGAAAGAGGAAATGAGCCGACAGGCCCACGGGGATGCCAGTTCTCTCCAGCCACAACGCTAGCAGCCTCAGACACGCGGGTTCTCTTTGGGACATGAAAGAACACTATGCTTGGAAGCTTCTTCCATCCAGTTTGAGAGCCGCACTTCCACTGCCTCCTAGGATTCCAGGTGTTGCCTTGCCGTCACAATTTCCAAATCTTAGGCCTATGACGGCAGAGTGTCTGGCAGTTCTCAGAGAGACCTTAGGAATGCAGGCTTTTTGGCTCCTTCCACTGACAAACCAGCTCCTCCAGATCCTCTGTCGATAGGCATTTCATGTCAGAATATCTCTGGGCGCCCTCATTCCTCCTCCACGAAGTAAGACACAAACGGAATTGCCCGAAAGGGAGGAAGCCCTCTGAGTCCGGCAGAGAGGCAGTCTCTCCCCCTCAGCATTCCCCCATGGCTGAGCCCAGGGCATGGGACCGAGAGAGGGAGAAAGACAGCCGTGACCCCGAGCTTTTCCACAATGTAGTATAGGCCTCACCCTCAAGCTCACGTCAATCGCCTAGAGAAAACAGCAGGCCTCGGTCTGCTTTCCTGTGGCTAGGAAACTTGGCTTTCATTCCTTAGGTGGCACACTGGCTCAGGACTGCCCTGCCCGAAGCACTCACGGGGTGCAGCCCTGTTTGTTGAGATCAGCCCTTCTGGCTCTCTCTCGGATGAAGCAACTGGAAAAGAGCCGTTCGTAATCTTCGGACCGTGGGAGCTCGCCCCAGTCTACACCAGAACAGCACTCTGAGGAGCTGCTGACGTTTGGTAGCAAAATCTCCTCTTCTGAAGAGAAACATTTCGCTGTCAGTGGGTTCCATCAGCCTTGCCATATTTTCTCAGCTGGCTATGATGGAGGGCAGTCAGTGGGCAGACTCACCTGAGGCCCTCCTTCCCAGACTGTGATACAGACAGACCCGCCGCCTGCTTCAGCCCAAAGGGACGGCTTACGGTGAGGCAAAAACCCTGTGTTGGAAAGTTCCTGCCTAACCCTCGCCCAAGCACAAGCAAATCGGTCATCGGTCAAAGACTTTCCCCACAAGTTGAACATGTTTGCTCCCCTCTAGCCTCCGAAGGCCGAGTTTACCTAGCTAGGACTCACACTGCAGGAAGGGTACTCAGGGTGCTGGTGACTGCAAGTTGTTTCACCAGGCAGCCCACATCGGGTACAGCCACTTGGATTTTCCAGGGGCACAGCGCAAAGGGTGTCAGCTAACGCGCCTCCAGCCTGGGAGGGGCCACATACACTCGCTGAATGGGAAACAAGCCCATGCCTTCAGTGTGAAAGGCCGCTATGCCTCTTTGCTTCGGCAGCCCAGGGATAGCGTCAGCTCTGAAATGCCTCCAAAGGAGCAGACTCAGAGACCCTTTGAACCGCAGAGCAGGTGCGGCCCAGAACAAGGACTGCTCTTGGGCTGAGAACACCCACTGCCCAGCGCCTCTTTTGGCTACACACGTGTAGTGGGAGGGTGTTGAATTCTGCTGCGTGATAACTTCTCCGGGCCACGTGGTGTGAGCGCAGGTAGAGTGGCCCTCCATCTCCTCCCAGTTTCCTGCCTAAGTTGTACAAGGCAAACTCCCTGCTTGAATCCCCGGGTGGGGTACGTACCCTCCAGAGAAAGGTGGATGCTTGGGACCCAGGGCTAGTCTCTATGTCGATGTTCTGTGCATCAGCTTCGCAGCTGTTCTCTCTAAGCGGGTCCCAAAGGCTTTTTGGAAGACTTTCCTTCGAGGGTCAGAAAGAGGAAATGAGCCGACAGGCCCACGGGGATGCCAGTTCTCTCCAGCCACAACGCTAGCAGCCTCAGACACGCGGGTTCTCTTTGGGACATGAAAGAACACTATGCTTGGAAGCTTCTTCCATCCAGTTTGAGAGCCGCACTTCCACTGCCTCCTAGGATTCCAGGTGTTGCCTTGCCGTCACAATTTCCAATTCTTAGGCCTATGACGGCAGAGTGTCTGGCAGTTCTCAGAGAGACCTTAGGAATGCAGGCTTTTTGGCTCCTTCCACTGACAAACCAGCTCCTCCAGATCCTCTGTCGATAGGCATTTCATGTCAGAATATCTCTGGGCGCCCTCATTCCTCCTCCACGAAGTAAGACACAAACGGAATTGCCCGAAAGGGAGGAAGCCCTCTGAGTCCGGCAGAGAGGCAGTCTCTCCCCCTCAGCATTCCCCCATGGCTGAGCCCAGGGCATGGGACCGAGAGAGGGAGAAAGACAGCCGTGACCCCGAGCTTTTCCACAATGTAGTATAGGCCTCACCCTCAAGCTCACGTCAATCGCCTAGAGAAAACAGCAGGCCTCGGTCTGCTTTCCTGTGGCTAGGAAACTTGGCTTTCATTCCTTAGGTGGCACACTGGCTCAGGACTGCCCTGCCCGAAGCACTCACGGGGTGCAGCCCTGTTTGTTGAGATCAGCCCTTCTGGCTCTCTCTCGGATGAAGCAACTGGAAAAGAGCCGTTCGTAATCTTCGGACCGTGGGAGCTCGCCCCAGTCTACACCAGAACAGCACTCTGAGGAGCTGCTGACGTTTGGTAGCAAAATCTCCTCTTCTGAAGAGAAACATTTCGCTGTCAGTGGGTTCCATCAGCCTTGCCATATTTTCTCAGCTGGCTATGATGGAGGGCAGTCAGTGGGCAGACTCACCTGAGGCCCTCCTTCCCAGACTGTGATACAGACAGACCCGCCGCCTGCTTCAGCCCAAAGGGACGGCTTACGGTGAGGCAAAAACCCTGTGTTGGAAAGTTCCTGCCTAACCCTCGCCCAAGCACAAGCAAATCGGTCATCGGTCAAAGACTTTCCCCACAAGTTGAACATGTTTGCTCCCCTCTAGCCTCCGAAGGCCGAGTTTACCTAGCTAGGACTCACACTGCAGGAAGGGTACTCAGGGTGCTGGTGACTGCAAGTTGTTTCACCAGGCAGCCCACATCGGGTACAGCCACTTGGATTTTCCAGGGGCACAGCGCAAAGGGTGTCAGCTAACGCGCCTCCAGCCTGGGAGGGGCCACATACACTCTCTGAATGGGAAACAAGCCCATGCCTTCAGTGTGAAAGGCCGCTATGCCTCTTTGCTTCGGCAGCCCAGGGATAGCGTCAGCTCTGAAATGCCTCCAAAGGAGCAGACTCAGAGACCCTTTGAACCGCAGAGCAGGTGCGGCCCAGAACAAGGACTGCTCTTGGGCTGAGAACACCCACTGCCCAGCGCCTCTTTTGGCTACACACGTGTAGTGGGAGGGTGTTGAATTCTGCTGCGTGATAACTTCTCCGGGCCACGTGGTGTGAGCGCAGGTAGAGTGGCCCTCCATCTCCTCCCAGTTTCCTGCCTAAGTTGTACAAGGCAAACTCCCTGCTTGAATCCCCGGGTGGGGTACGTACCCTCCAGAGAAAGGTGGATGCTTGGGACCCAGGGCTAGTCTCTATGTCGATGTTCTGTGCATCAGCTTCGCAGCTGTTCTCTCTAAGCGGGTCCCAAAGGCTTTTTGGAAGACTTTCCTTCGAGGGTCAGAAAGAGGAAATGAGCCGACAGGCCCACGGGGATGCCAGTTCTCTCCAGCCACAACGCTAGCAGCCTCAGACACGCGGGTTCTCTTTGGGACATGAAAGAACACTATGCTTGGAAGCTTCTTCCATCCAGTTTGAGAGCCGCACTTCCACTGCCTCCTAGGATTCCAGGTGTTGCCTTGCCGTCACAATTTCCAATTCTTAGGCCTATGACGGCAGAGTGTCTGGCAGTTCTCAGAGAGACCTTAGGAATGCAGGCTTTTTGGCTCCTTCCACTGACAAACCAGCTCCTCCAGATCCTCTGTCGATAGGCATTTCATGTCAGAATATCTCTGGGCGCCCTCATTCCTCCTCCACGAAGTAAGACACAAACGGAATTGCCCGAAAGGGAGGAAGCCCTCTGAGTCCGGCAGAGAGGCAGTCTCTCCCCCTCAGCATTCCCCCATGGCTGAGCCCAGGGCATGGGACCGAGAGAGGGAGAAAGACAGCCGTGACCCCGAGCTTTTCCACAATGTAGTATAGGCCTCACCCTCAAGCTCACGTCAATCGCCTAGAGAAAACAGCAGGCCTCGGTCTGCTTTCCTGTGGCTAGGAAACTTGGCTTTCATTCCTTAGGTGGCACACTGGCTCAGGACTGCCCTGCCCGAAGCACTCACGGGGTGCAGCCCTGTTTGTTGAGATCAGCCCTTCTGGCTCTCTCTCGGATGAAGCAACTGGAAAAGAGCCGTTCGTAATCTTCGGACCGTGGGAGCTCGCCCCAGTCTACACCAGAACAGCACTCTGAGGAGCTGCTGACGTTTGGTAGCAAAATCTCCTCTTCTGAAGAGAAACATTTCGCTGTCAGTGGGTTCCATCAGCCTTGCCATATTTTCTCAGCTGGCTATGATGGAGGGCAGTCAGTGGGCAGACTCACCTGAGGCCCTCCTTCCCAGACTGTGATACAGACAGACCCGCCGCCTGCTTCAGCCCAAAGGGACGGCTTACGGTGAGGCAAAAACCCTGTGTTGGAAAGTTCCTGCCTAACCCTCGCCCAAGCACAAGCAAATCGGTCATCGGTCAAAGACTTTCCCCACAAGTTGAACATGTTTGCTCCCCTCTAGCCTCCGAAGGCCGAGTTTACCTAGCTAGGACTCACACTGCAGGAAGGGTACTCAGGGTGCTGGTGACTGCAAGTTGTTTCACCAGGCAGCCCACATCGGGTACAGCCACTTGGATTTTCCAGGGGCACAGCGCAAAGGGTGTCAGCTAACGCGCCTCCAGCCTGGGAGGGGCCACATACACTCTCTGAATGGGAAACAAGCCCATGCCTTCAGTGTGAAAGGCCGCTATGCCTCTTTGCTTCGGCAGCCCAGGGATAGCGTCAGCTCTGAAATGCCTCCAAAGGAGCAGACTCAGAGACCCTTTGAACCGCAGAGCAGGTGCGGCCCAGAACAAGGACTGCTCTTGGGCTGAGAACACCCACTGCCCAGCGCCTCTTTTGGCTACACACGTGTAGTGGGAGGGTGTTGAATTCTGCTGCGTGATAACTTCTCCGGGCCACGTGGTGTGAGCGCAGGTAGAGTGGCCCTCCATCTCCTCCCAGTTTCCTGCCTAAGTTGTACAAGGCAAACTCCCTGCTTGAATCCCCGGGTGGGGTACGTACCCTCCAGAGAAAGGTGGATGCTTGGGACCCAGGGCTAGTCTCTATGTCGATGTTCTGTGCATCAGCTTCGCAGCTGTTCTCTCTAAGCGGGTCCCAAAGGCTTTTTGGAAGACTTTCCTTCGAGGGTCAGAAAGAGGAAATGAGCCGACAGGCCCACGGGGATGCCAGTTCTCTCCAGCCACAACGCTAGCAGCCTCAGACACGCGGGTTCTCTTTGGGACATGAAAGAACACTATGCTTGGAAGCTTCTTCCATCCAGTTTGAGAGCCGCACTTCCACTGCCTCCTAGGATTCCAGGTGTTGCCTTGCCGTCACAATTTCCAATTCTTAGGCCTATGACGGCAGAGTGTCTGGCAGTTCTCAGAGAGACCTTAGGAATGCAGGCTTTTTGGCTCCTTCCACTGACAAACCAGCTCCTCCAGATCCTCTGTCGATAGGCATTTCATGTCAGAATATCTCTGGGCGCCCTCATTCCTCCTCCACGAAGTAAGACACAAACGGAATTGCCCGAAAGGGAGGAAGCCCTCTGAGTCCGGCAGAGAGGCAGTCTCTCCCCCTCAGCATTCCCCCATGGCTGAGCCCAGGGCATGGGACCGAGAGAGGGAGAAAGACAGCCGTGACCCCGAGCTTTTCCACAATGTAGTATAGGCCTCACCCTCAAGCTCACGTCAATCGCCTAGAGAAAACAGCAGGCCTCGGTCTGCTTTCCTGTGGCTAGGAAACTTGGCTTTCATTCCTTAGGTGGCACACTGGCTCAGGACTGCCCTGCCCGAAGCACTCACGGGGTGCAGCCCTGTTTGTTGAGATCAGCCCTTCTGGCTCTCTCTCGGATGAAGCAACTGGAAAAGAGCCGTTCGTAATCTTCGGACCGTGGGAGCTCGCCCCAGTCTACACCAGAACAGCACTCTGAGGAGCTGCTGACGTTTGGTAGCAAAATCTCCTCTTCTGAAGAGAAACATTTCGCTGTCAGTGGGTTCCATCAGCCTTGCCATATTTTCTCAGCTGGCTATGATGGAGGGCAGTCAGTGGGCAGACTCACCTGAGGCCCTCCTTCCCAGACTGTGATACAGACAGACCCGCCGCCTGCTTCAGCCCAAAGGGACGGCTTACGGTGAGGCAAAAACCCTGTGTTGGAAAGTTCCTGCCTAACCCTCGCCCAAGCACAAGCAAATCGGTCATCGGTCAAAGACTTTCCCCACAAGTTGAACATGTTTGCTCCCCTCTAGCCTCCGAAGGCCGAGTTTACCTAGCTAGGACTCACACTGCAGGAAGGGTACTCAGGGTGCTGGTGACTGCAAGTTGTTTCACCAGGCAGCCCACATCGGGTACAGCCACTTGGATTTTCCAGGGGCACAGCGCAAAGGGTGTCAGCTAACGCGCCTCCAGCCTGGGAGGGGCCACATACACTCGCTGAATGGGAAACAAGCCCATGCCTTCAGTGTGAAAGGCCGCTATGCCTCTTTGCTTCGGCAGCCCAGGGATAGCGTCAGCTCTGAAATGCCTCCAAAGGAGCAGACTCAGAGACCCTTTGAACCGCAGAGCAGGTGCGGCCCAGAACAAGGACTGCTCTTGGGCTGAGAACACCCACTGCCCAGCGCCTCTTTTGGCTACACACGTGTAGTGCGAGGGTGTTGAATTCTGCTGCGTGATAACTTCTCCGGGCCACGTGGTGTGAGCGCAGGTAGAGTGGCCCTCCATCTCCTCCCAGTTTCCTGCCTAAGTTGTACAAGGCAAACTCCCTGCTTGAATCCCCGGGTGGGGTACGTACCCTCCAGAGAAAGGTGGATGCTTGGGACCCAGGGCTAGTCTCTATGTCGATGTTCTGTGCATCAGCTTCGCAGCTGTTCTCTCTAAGCGGGTCCCAAAGGCTTTTTGGAAGACTTTCCTTCGAGGGTCAGAAAGAGGAAATGAGCCGACAGGCCCACGGGGATGCCAGTTCTCTCCAGCCACAAGGCTAGCAGCCTCAGACACGCGGGTTCTCTTTGGGACATGAAAGAACACTATGCTTGGAAGCTTCTTCCATCCAGTTTGAGAGCCGCACTTCCACTGCCTCCTAGGATTCCAGGTGTTGCCTTGCCGTCACAATTTCCAATTCTTAGGCCTATGACGGCAGAGTGTCTGGCAGTTCTCAGAGAGACCTTAGGAATGCAGGCTTTTTGGCTCCTTCCACTGACAAACCAGCTCCTCCAGATCCTCTGTCGATAGGCATTTCATGTCAGAATATCTCTGGGCGCCCTCATTCCTCCTCCACGAAGTAAGACACAAACGGAATTGCCCGAAAGGGAGGAAGCCCTCTGAGTCCGGCAGAGAGGCAGTCTCTCCCCCTCAGCATTCCCCCATGGCTGAGCCCAGGGCATGGGACCGAGAGAGGGAGAAAGACAGCCGTGACCCCGAGCTTTTCCACAATGTAGTATAGGCCTCACCCTCAAGCTCACGTCAATCGCCTAGAGAAAACAGCAGGCCTCGGTCTGCTTTCCTGTGGCTAGGAAACTTGGCTTTCATTCCTTAGGTGGCACACTGGCTCAGGACTGCCCTGCCCGAAGCACTCACGGGGTGCAGCCCTGTTTGTTGAGATCAGCCCTTCTGGCTCTCTCTCGGATGAAGCAACTGGAAAAGAGCCGTTCGTAATCTTCGGACCGTGGGAGCTCGCCCCAGTCTACACCAGAACAGCACTCTGAGGAGCTGCTGACGTTTGGTAGCAAAATCTCCTCTTCTGAAGAGAAACATTTCGCTGTCAGTGGGTTCCATCAGCCTTGCCATATTTTCTCAGCTGGCTATGATGGAGGGCAGTCAGTGGGCAGACTCACCTGAGGCCCTCCTTCCCAGACTGTGATACAGACAGACCCGCCGCCTGCTTCAGCCCAAAGGGACGGCTTACGGTGAGGCAAAAACCCTGTGTTGGAAAGTTCCTGCCTAACCCTCGCCCAAGCACAAGCAAATCGGTCATCGGTCAAAGACTTTCCCCACAAGTTGAACATGTTTGCTCCCCTCTAGCCTCCGAAGGCCGAGTTTACCTAGCTAGGACTCACACTGCAGGAAGGGTACTCAGGGTGCTGGTGACTGCAAGTTGTTTCACCAGGCAGCCCACATCGGGTACAGCCACTTGGATTTTCCAGGGGCACAGCGCAAAGGGTGTCAGCTAACGCGCCTCCAGCCTGGGAGGGGCCACATACACTCGCTGAATGGGAAACAAGCCCATGCCTTCAGTGTGAAAGGCCGCTATGCCTCTTTGCTTCGGCAGCCCAGGGATAGCGTCAGCTCTGAAATGCCTCCAAAGGAGCAGACTCAGAGACCCTTTGAACCGCAGAGCAGGTGCGGCCCAGAACAAGGACTGCTCTTGGGCTGAGAACACCCACTGCCCAGCGCCTCTTTTGGCTACACACGTGTAGTGCGAGGGTGTTGAATTCTGCTGCGTGATAACTTCTCCGGGCCACGTGGTGTGAGCGCAGGTAGAGTGGCCCTCCATCTCCTCCCAGTTTCCTGCCTAAGTTGTACAAGGCAAACTCCCTGCTTGAATCCCCGGGTGGGGTACGTACCCTCCAGAGAAAGGTGGATGCTTGGGACCCAGGGCTAGTCTCTATGTCGATGTTCTGTGCATCAGCTTCGCAGCTGTTCTCTCTAAGCGGGTCCCAAAGGCTTTTTGGAAGACTTTCCTTCGAGGGTCAGAAAGAGGAAATGAGCCGACAGGCCCACGGGGATGCCAGTTCTCTCCAGCCACAAGGCTAGCAGCCTCAGCCACGCGGGTTCTCTTTGGGACATGAAAGAACACTATGCTTGGAAGCTTCTTCCATCCAGTTTGAGAGCCGCACTTCCACTGCCTCCTAGGATTCCAGGTGTTGCCTTGCCGTCACAATTTCCAATTCTTAGGCCTATGACGGCAGAGTGTCTGGCAGTTCTCAGAGAGACCTTAGGAATGCAGGCTTTTTGGCTCCTTCCACTGACAAACCAGCTCCTCCAGATCCTCTGTCGATAGGCATTTCATGTCAGAATATCTCTGGGCGCCCTCATTCCTCCTCCACGAAGTAAGACACAAACGGAATTGCCCGAAAGGGAGGAAGCCCTCTGAGTCCGGCAGAGAGGCAGTCTCTCCCCCTCAGCATTCCCCCATGGCTGAGCCCAGGGCATGGGACCGAGAGAGGGAGAAAGACAGCCGTGACCCCGAGCTTTTCCACAATGTAGTATAGGCCTCACCCTCAAGCTCACGTCAATCGCCTAGAGAAAACAGCAGGCCTCGGTCTGCTTTCCTGTGGCTAGGAAACTTGGCTTTCATTCCTTAGGTGGCACACTGGCTCAGGACTGCCCTGCCCGAAGCACTCACGGGGTGCAGCCCTGTTTGTTGAGATCAGCCCTTCTGGCTCTCTCTCGGATGAAGCAACTGGAAAAGAGCCGTTCGTAATCTTCGGACCGTGGGAGCTCGCCCCAGTCTACACCAGAACAGCACTCTGAGGAGCTGCTGACGTTTGGTAGCAAAATCTCCTCTTCTGAAGAGAAACATTTCGCTGTCAGTGGGTTCCATCAGCCTTGCCATATTTTCTCAGCTGGCTATGATGGAGGGCAGTCAGTGGGCAGACTCACCTGAGGCCCTCCTTCCCAGACTGTGATACAGACAGACCCGCCGCCTGCTTCAGCCCAAAGGGACGGCTTACGGTGAGGCAAAAACCCTGTGTTGGAAAGTTCCTGCCTAACCCTCGCCCAAGCACAAGCAAATCGGTCATCGGTCAAAGACTTTCCCCACAAGTTGAACATGTTTGCTCCCCTCTAGCCTCCGAAGGCCGAGTTTACCTAGCTAGGACTCACACTGCAGGAAGGGTACTCAGGGTGCTGGTGACTGCAAGTTGTTTCACCAGGCAGCCCACATCGGGTACAGCCACTTGGATTTTCCAGGGGCACAGCGCAAAGGGTGTCAGCTAACGCGCCTCCAGCCTGGGAGGGGCCACATACACTCTCTGAATGGGAAACAAGCCCATGCCTTCAGTGTGAAAGGCCGCTATGCCTCTTTGCTTCGGCAGCCCAGGGATAGCGTCAGCTCTGAAATGCCTCCAAAGGAGCAGACTCAGAGACCCTTTGAACCGCAGAGCAGGTGCGGCCCAGAACAAGGACTGCTCTTGGGCTGAGAACACCCACTGCCCAGCGCCTCTTTTGGCTACACACGTGTAGTGGGAGGGTGTTGAATTCTGCTGCGTGATAACTTCTCCGGGCCACGTGGTGTGAGCGCAGGTAGAGTGGCCCTCCATCTCCTCCCAGTTTCCTGCCTAAGTTGTACAAGGCAAACTCCCTGCTTGAATCCCCGGGTGGGGTACGTACCCTCCAGAGAAAGGTGGATGCTTGGGACCCAGGGCTAGTCTCTATGTCGATGTTCTGTGCATCAGCTTCGCAGCTGTTCTCTCTAAGCGGGTCCCAAAGGCTTTTTGGAAGACTTTCCTTCGAGGGTCAGAAAGAGGAAATGAGCCGACAGGCCCACGGGGATGCCAGTTCTCTCCAGCCACAAGGCTAGCAGCCTCAGCCACGCGGGTTCTCTTTGGGACATGAAAGAACACTATGCTTGGAAGCTTCTTCCATCCAGTTTGAGAGCCGCACTTCCACTGCCTCCTAGGATTCCAGGTGTTGCCTTGCCGTCACAATTTCCAATTCTTAGGCCTATGACGGCAGAGTGTCTGGCAGTTCTCAGAGAGACCTTAGGAATGCAGGCTTTTTGGCTCCTTCCACTGACAAACCAGCTCCTCCAGATCCTCTGTCGATAGGCATTTCATGTCAGAATATCTCTGGGCGCCCTCATTCCTCCTCCACGAAGTAAGACACAAACGGAATTGCCCGAAAGGGAGGAAGCCCTCTGAGTCCGGCAGAGAGGCAGTCTCTCCCCCTCAGCATTCCCCCATGGCTGAGCCCAGGGCATGGGACCGAGAGAGGGAGAAAGACAGCCGTGACCCCGAGCTTTTCCACAATGTAGTATAGGCCTCACCCTCAAGCTCACGTCAATCGCCTAGAGAAAACAGCAGGCCTCGGTCTGCTTTCCTGTGGCTAGGAAACTTGGCTTTCATTCCTTAGGTGGCACACTGGCTCAGGACTGCCCTGCCCGAAGCACTCACGGGGTGCAGCCCTGTTTGTTGAGATCAGCCCTTCTGGCTCTCTCTCGGATGAAGCAACTGGAAAAGAGCCGTTCGTAATCTTCGGACCGTGGGAGCTCGCCCCAGTCTACACCAGAACAGCACTCTGAGGAGCTGCTGACGTTTGGTAGCAAAATCTCCTCTTCTGAAGAGAAACATTTCGCTGTCAGTGGGTTCCATCAGCCTTGCCATATTTTCTCAGCTGGCTATGATGGAGGGCAGTCAGTGGGCAGACTCACCTGAGGCCCTCCTTCCCAGACTGTGATACAGACAGACCCGCCGCCTGCTTCAGCCCAAAGGGACGGCTTACGGTGAGGCAAAAACCCTGTGTTGGAAAGTTCCTGCCTAACCCTCGCCCAAGCACAAGCAAATCGGTCATCGGTCAAAGACTTTCCCCACAAGTTGAACATGTTTGCTCCCCTCTAGCCTCCGAAGGCCGAGTTTACCTAGCTAGGACTCACACTGCAGGAAGGGTACTCAGGGTGCTGGTGACTGCAAGTTGTTTCACCAGGCAGCCCACATCGGGTACAGCCACTTGGATTTTCCAGGGGCACAGCGCAAAGGGTGTCAGCTAACGCGCCTCCAGCCTGGGAGGGGCCACATACACTCGCTGAATGGGAAACAAGCCCATGCCTTCAGTGTGAAAGGCCGCTATGCCTCTTTGCTTCGGCAGCCCAGGGATAGCGTCAGCTCTGAAATGCCTCCAAAGGAGCAGACTCAGAGACCCTTTGAACCGCAGAGCAGGTGCGGCCCAGAACAAGGACTGCTCTTGGGCTGAGAACACCCACTGCCCAGCGCCTCTTTTGGCTACACACGTGTAGTGCGAGGGTGTTGAATTCTGCTGCGTGATAACTTCTCCGGGCCACGTGGTGTGAGCGCAGGTAGAGTGGCCCTCCATCTCCTCCCAGTTTCCTGCCTAAGTTGTACAAGGCAAACTCCCTGCTTGAATCCCCGGGTGGGGTACGTACCCTCCAGAGAAAGGTGGATGCTTGGGACCCAGGGCTAGTCTCTATGTCGATGTTCTGTGCATCAGCTTCGCAGCTGTTCTCTCTAAGCGGGTCCCAAAGGCTTTTTGGAAGACTTTCCTTCGAGGGTCAGAAAGAGGAAATGAGCCGACAGGCCCACGGGGATGCCAGTTCTCTCCAGCCACAAGGCTAGCAGCCTCAGCCACGCGGGTTCTCTTTGGGACATGAAAGAACACTATGCTTGGAAGCTTCTTCCATCCAGTTTGAGAGCCGCACTTCCACTGCCTCCTAGGATTCCAGGTGTTGCCTTGCCGTCACAATTTCCAATTCTTAGGCCTATGACGGCAGAGTGTCTGGCAGTTCTCAGAGAGACCTTAGGAATGCAGGCTTTTTGGCTCCTTCCACTGACAAACCAGCTCCTCCAGATCCTCTGTCGATAGGCATTTCATGTCAGAATATCTCTGGGCGCCCTCATTCCTCCTCCACGAAGTAAGACACAAACGGAATTGCCCGAAAGGGAGGAAGCCCTCTGAGTCCGGCAGAGAGGCAGTCTCTCCCCCTCAGCATTCCCCCATGGCTGAGCCCAGGGCATGGGACCGAGAGAGGGAGAAAGACAGCCGTGACCCCGAGCTTTTCCACAATGTAGTATAGGCCTCACCCTCAAGCTCACGTCAATCGCCTAGAGAAAACAGCAGGCCTCGGTCTGCTTTCCTGTGGCTAGGAAACTTGGCTTTCATTCCTTAGGTGGCACACTGGCTCAGGACTGCCCTGCCCGAAGCACTCACGGGGTGCAGCCCTGTTTGTTGAGATCAGCCCTTCTGGCTCTCTCTCGGATGAAGCAACTGGAAAAGAGCCGTTCGTAATCTTCGGACCGTGGGAGCTCGCCCCAGTCTACACCAGAACAGCACTCTGAGGAGCTGCTGACGTTTGGTAGCAAAATCTCCTCTTCTGAAGAGAAACATTTCGCTGTCAGTGGGTTCCATCAGCCTTGCCATATTTTCTCAGCTGGCTATGATGGAGGGCAGTCAGTGGGCAGACTCACCTGAGGCCCTCCTTCCCAGACTGTGATACAGACAGACCCGCCGCCTGCTTCAGCCCAAAGGGACGGCTTACGGTGAGGCAAAAACCCTGTGTTGGAAAGTTCCTGCCTAACCCTCGCCCAAGCACAAGCAAATCGGTCATCGGTCAAAGACTTTCCCCACAAGTTGAACATGTTTGCTCCCCTCTAGCCTCCGAAGGCCGAGTTTACCTAGCTAGGACTCACACTGCAGGAAGGGTACTCAGGGTGCTGGTGACTGCAAGTTGTTTCACCAGGCAGCCCACATCGGGTACAGCCACTTGGATTTTCCAGGGGCACAGCGCAAAGGGTGTCAGCTAACGCGCCTCCAGCCTGGGAGGGGCCACATACACTCGCTGAATGGGAAACAAGCCCATGCCTTCAGTGTGAAAGGCCGCTATGCCTCTTTGCTTCGGCAGCCCAGGGATAGCGTCAGCTCTGAAATGCCTCCAAAGGAGCAGACTCAGAGACCCTTTGAACCGCAGAGCAGGTGCGGCCCAGAACAAGGACTGCTCTTGGGCTGAGAACACCCACTGCCCAGCGCCTCTTTTGGCTACACACGTGTAGTGCGAGGGTGTTGAATTCTGCTGCGTGATAACTTCTCCGGGCCACGTGGTGTGAGCGCAGGTAGAGTGGCCCTCCATCTCCTCCCAGTTTCCTGCCTAAGTTGTACAAGGCAAACTCCCTGCTTGAATCCCCGGGTGGGGTACGTACCCTCCAGAGAAAGGTGGATGCTTGGGACCCAGGGCTAGTCTCTATGTCGATGTTCTGTGCATCAGCTTCGCAGCTGTTCTCTCTAAGCGGGTCCCAAAGGCTTTTTGGAAGACTTTCCTTCGAGGGTCAGAAAGAGGAAATGAGCCGACAGGCCCACGGGGATGCCAGTTCTCTCCAGCCACAACGCTAGCAGCCTCAGACACGCGGGTTCTCTTTGGGACATGAAAGAACACTATGCTTGGAAGCTTCTTCCATCCAGTTTGAGAGCCGCACTTCCACTGCCTCCTAGGATTCCAGGTGTTGCCTTGCCGTCACAATTTCCAATTCTTAGGCCTATGACGGCAGAGTGTCTGGCAGTTCTCAGAGAGACCTTAGGAATGCAGGCTTTTTGGCTCCTTCCACTGACAAACCAGCTCCTCCAGATCCTCTGTCGATAGGCATTTCATGTCAGAATATCTCTGGGCGCCCTCATTCCTCCTCCACGAAGTAAGACACAAACGGAATTGCCCGAAAGGGAGGAAGCCCTCTGAGTCCGGCAGAGAGGCAGTCTCTCCCCCTCAGCATTCCCCCATGGCTGAGCCCAGGGCATGGGACCGAGAGAGGGAGAAAGACAGCCGTGACCCCGAGCTTTTCCACAATGTAGTATAGGCCTCACCCTCAAGCTCACGTCAATCGCCTAGAGAAAACAGCAGGCCTCGGTCTGCTTTCCTGTGGCTAGGAAACTTGGCTTTCATTCCTTAGGTGGCACACTGGCTCAGGACTGCCCTGCCCGAAGCACTCACGGGGTGCAGCCCTGTTTGTTGAGATCAGCCCTTCTGGCTCTCTCTCGGATGAAGCAACTGGAAAAGAGCCGTTCGTAATCTTCGGACCGTGGGAGCTCGCCCCAGTCTACACCAGAACAGCACTCTGAGGAGCTGCTGACGTTTGGTAGCAAAATCTCCTCTTCTGAAGAGAAACATTTCGCTGTCAGTGGGTTCCATCAGCCTTGCCATATTTTCTCAGCTGGCTATGATGGAGGGCAGTCAGTGGGCAGACTCACCTGAGGCCCTCCTTCCCAGACTGTGATACAGACAGACCCGCCGCCTGCTTCAGCCCAAAGGGACGGCTTACGGTGAGGCAAAAACCCTGTGTTGGAAAGTTCCTGCCTAACCCTCGCCCAAGCACAAGCAAATCGGTCATCGGTCAAAGACTTTCCCCACAAGTTGAACATGTTTGCTCCCCTCTAGCCTCCGAAGGCCGAGTTTACCTAGCTAGGACTCACACTGCAGGAAGGGTACTCAGGGTGCTGGTGACTGCAAGTTGTTTCACCAGGCAGCCCACATCGGGTACAGCCACTTGGATTTTCCAGGGGCACAGCGCAAAGGGTGTCAGCTAACGCGCCTCCAGCCTGGGAGGGCCCACATACACTCGCTGAATGGGAAACAAGCCCATGCCTTCAGTGTGAAAGGCCGCTATGCCTCTTTGCTTCGGCAGCCCAGGGATAGCGTCAGCTCTGAAATGCCTCCAAAGGAGCAGACTCAGAGACCCTTTGAACCGCAGAGCAGGTGCGGCCCAGAACAAGGACTGCTCTTGGGCTGAGAACACCCACTGCCCAGCGCCTCTTTTGGCTACACACGTGTAGTGGGAGGGTGTTGAATTCTGCTGCGTGATAACTTCTCCGGGCCACGTGGTGTGAGCGCAGGTAGAGTGGCCCTCCATCTCCTCCCAGTTTCCTGCCTAAGTTGTACAAGGCAAACTCCCTGCTTGAATCCCCGGGTGGGGTACGTACCCTCCAGAGAAAGGTGGATGCTTGGGACCCAGGGCTAGTCTCTATGTCGATGTTCTGTGCATCAGCTTCGCAGCTGTTCTCTCTAAGCGGGTCCCAAAGGCTTTTTGGAAGACTTTCCTTCGAGGGTCAGAAAGAGGAAATGAGCCGACAGGCCCACGGGGATGCCAGTTCTCTCCAGCCACAACGCTAGCAGCCTCAGACACGCGGGTTCTCTTTGGGACATGAAAGAACACTATGCTTGGAAGCTTCTTCCATCCAGTTTGAGAGCCGCACTTCCACTGCCTCCTAGGATTCCAGGTGTTGCCTTGCCGTCACAATTTCCAATTCTTAGGCCTATGACGGCAGAGTGTCTGGCAGTTCTCAGAGAGACCTTAGGAATGCAGGCTTTTTGGCTCCTTCCACTGACAAACCAGCTCCTCCAGATCCTCTGTCGATAGGCATTTCATGTCAGAATATCTCTGGGCGCCCTCATTCCTCCTCCACGAAGTAAGACACAAACGGAATTGCCCGAAAGGGAGGAAGCCCTCTGAGTCCGGCAGAGAGGCAGTCTCTCCCCCTCAGCATTCCCCCATGGCTGAGCCCAGGGCATGGGACCGAGAGAGGGAGAAAGACAGCCGTGACCCCGAGCTTTTCCACAATGTAGTATAGGCCTCACCCTCAAGCTCACGTCAATCGCCTAGAGAAAACAGCAGGCCTCGGTCTGCTTTCCTGTGGCTAGGAAACTTGGCTTTCATTCCTTAGGTGGCACACTGGCTCAGGACTGCCCTGCCCGAAGCACTCACGGGGTGCAGCCCTGTTTGTTGAGATCAGCCCTTCTGGCTCTCTCTCGGATGAAGCAACTGGAAAAGAGCCGTTCGTAATCTTCGGACCGTGGGAGCTCGCCCCAGTCTACACCAGAACAGCACTCTGAGGAGCTGCTGACGTTTGGTAGCAAAATCTCCTCTTCTGAAGAGAAACATTTCGCTGTCAGTGGGTTCCATCAGCCTTGCCATATTTTCTCAGCTGGCTATGATGGAGGGCAGTCAGTGGGCAGACTCACCTGAGGCCCTCCTTCCCAGACTGTGATACAGACAGACCCGCCGCCTGCTTCAGCCCAAAGGGACGGCTTACGGTGAGGCAAAAACCCTGTGTTGGAAAGTTCCTGCCTAACCCTCGCCCAAGCACAAGCAAATCGGTCATCGGTCAAAGACTTTCCCCACAAGTTGAACATGTTTGCTCCCCTCTAGCCTCCGAAGGCCGAGTTTACCTAGCTAGGACTCACACTGCAGGAAGGGTACTCAGGGTGCTGGTGACTGCAAGTTGTTTCACCAGGCAGCCCACATCGGGTACAGCCACTTGGATTTTCCAGGGGCACAGCGCAAAGGGTGTCAGCTAACGCGCCTCCAGCCTGGGAGGGCCCACATACACTCGCTGAATGGGAAACAAGCCCATGCCTTCAGTGTGAAAGGCCGCTATGCCTCTTTGCTTCGGCAGCCCAGGGATAGCGTCAGCTCTGAAATGCCTCCAAAGGAGCAGACTCAGAGACCCTTTGAACCGCAGAGCAGGTGCGGCCCAGAACAAGGACTGCTCTTGGGCTGAGAACACCCACTGCCCAGCGCCTCTTTTGGCTACACACGTGTAGTGGGAGGGTGTTGAATTCTGCTGCGTGATAACTTCTCCGGGCCACGTGGTGTGAGCGCAGGTAGAGTGGCCCTCCATCTCCTCCCAGTTTCCTGCCTAAGTTGTACAAGGCAAACTCCCTGCTTGAATCCCCGGGTGGGGTACGTACCCTCCAGAGAAAGGTGGATGCTTGGGACCCAGGGCTAGTCTCTATGTCGATGTTCTGTGCATCAGCTTCGCAGCTGTTCTCTCTAAGCGGGTCCCAAAGGCTTTTTGGAAGACTTTCCTTCGAGGGTCAGAAAGAGGAAATGAGCCGACAGGCCCACGGGGATGCCAGTTCTCTCCAGCCACAACGCTAGCAGCCTCAGACACGCGGGTTCTCTTTGGGACATGAAAGAACACTATGCTTGGAAGCTTCTTCCATCCAGTTTGAGAGCCGCACTTCCACTGCCTCCTAGGATTCCAGGTGTTGCCTTGCCGTCACAATTTCCAATTCTTAGGCCTATGACGGCAGAGTGTCTGGCAGTTCTCAGAGAGACCTTAGGAATGCAGGCTTTTTGGCTCCTTCCACTGACAAACCAGCTCCTCCAGATCCTCTGTCGATAGGCATTTCATGTCAGAATATCTCTGGGCGCCCTCATTCCTCCTCCACGAAGTAAGACACAAACGGAATTGCCCGAAAGGGAGGAAGCCCTCTGAGTCCGGCAGAGAGGCAGTCTCTCCCCCTCAGCATTCCCCCATGGCTGAGCCCAGGGCATGGGACCGAGAGAGGGAGAAAGACAGCCGTGACCCCGAGCTTTTCCACAATGTAGTATAGGCCTCACCCTCAAGCTCACGTCAATCGCCTAGAGAAAACAGCAGGCCTCGGTCTGCTTTCCTGTGGCTAGGAAACTTGGCTTTCATTCCTTAGGTGGCACACTGGCTCAGGACTGCCCTGCCCGAAGCACTCACGGGGTGCAGCCCTGTTTGTTGAGATCAGCCCTTCTGGCTCTCTCTCGGATGAAGCAACTGGAAAAGAGCCGTTCGTAATCTTCGGACCGTGGGAGCTCGCCCCAGTCTACACCAGAACAGCACTCTGAGGAGCTGCTGACGTTTGGTAGCAAAATCTCCTCTTCTGAAGAGAAACATTTCGCTGTCAGTGGGTTCCATCAGCCTTGCCATATTTTCTCAGCTGGCTATGATGGAGGGCAGTCAGTGGGCAGACTCACCTGAGGCCCTCCTTCCCAGACTGTGATACAGACAGACCCGCCGCCTGCTTCAGCCCAAAGGGACGGCTTACGGTGAGGCAAAAACCCTGTGTTGGAAAGTTCCTGCCTAACCCTCGCCCAAGCACAAGCAAATCGGTCATCGGTCAAAGACTTTCCCCACAAGTTGAACATGTTTGCTCCCCTCTAGCCTCCGAAGGCCGAGTTTACCTAGCTAGGACTCACACTGCAGGAAGGGTACTCAGGGTGCTGGTGACTGCAAGTTGTTTCACCAGGCAGCCCACATCGGGTACAGCCACTTGGATTTTCCAGGGGCACAGCGCAAAGGGTGTCAGCTAACGCGCCTCCAGCCTGGGAGGGCCCACATACACTCGCTGAATGGGAAACAAGCCCATGCCTTCAGTGTGAAAGGCCGCTATGCCTCTTTGCTTCGGCAGCCCAGGGATAGCGTCAGCTCTGAAATGCCTCCAAAGGAGCAGACTCAGAGACCCTTTGAACCGCAGAGCAGGTGCGGCCCAGAACAAGGACTGCTCTTGGGCTGAGAACACCCACTGCCCAGCGCCTCTTTTGGCTACACACGTGTAGTGGGAGGGTGTTGAATTCTGCTGCGTGATAACTTCTCCGGGCCACGTGGTGTGAGCGCAGGTAGAGTGGCCCTCCATCTCCTCCCAGTTTCCTGCCTAAGTTGTACAAGGCAAACTCCCTGCTTGAATCCCCGGGTGGGGTACGTACCCTCCAGAGAAAGGTGGATGCTTGGGACCCAGGGCTAGTCTCTATGTCGATGTTCTGTGCATCAGCTTCGCAGCTGTTCTCTCTAAGCGGGTCCCAAAGGCTTTTTGGAAGACTTTCCTTCGAGGGTCAGAAAGAGGAAATGAGCCGACAGGCCCACGGGGATGCCAGTTCTCTCCAGCCACAACGCTAGCAGCCTCAGACACGCGGGTTCTCTTTGGGACATGAAAGAACACTATGCTTGGAAGCTTCTTCCATCCAGTTTGAGAGCCGCACTTCCACTGCCTCCTAGGATTCCAGGTGTTGCCTTGCCGTCACAATTTCCAATTCTTAGGCCTATGACGGCAGAGTGTCTGGCAGTTCTCAGAGAGACCTTAGGAATGCAGGCTTTTTGGCTCCTTCCACTGACAAACCAGCTCCTCCAGATCCTCTGTCGATAGGCATTTCATGTCAGAATATCTCTGGGCGCCCTCATTCCTCCTCCACGAAGTAAGACACAAACGGAATTGCCCGAAAGGGAGGAAGCCCTCTGAGTCCGGCAGAGAGGCAGTCTCTCCCCCTCAGCATTCCCCCATGGCTGAGCCCAGGGCATGGGACCGAGAGAGGGAGAAAGACAGCCGTGACCCCGAGCTTTTCCACAATGTAGTATAGGCCTCACCCTCAAGCTCACGTCAATCGCCTAGAGAAAACAGCAGGCCTCGGTCTGCTTTCCTGTGGCTAGGAAACTTGGCTTTCATTCCTTAGGTGGCACACTGGCTCAGGACTGCCCTGCCCGAAGCACTCACGGGGTGCAGCCCTGTTTGTTGAGATCAGCCCTTCTGGCTCTCTCTCGGATGAAGCAACTGGAAAAGAGCCGTTCGTAATCTTCGGACCGTGGGAGCTCGCCCCAGTCTACACCAGAACAGCACTCTGAGGAGCTGCTGACGTTTGGTAGCAAAATCTCCTCTTCTGAAGAGAAACATTTCGCTGTCAGTGGGTTCCATCAGCCTTGCCATATTTTCTCAGCTGGCTATGATGGAGGGCAGTCAGTGGGCAGACTCACCTGAGGCCCTCCTTCCCAGACTGTGATACAGACAGACCCGCCGCCTGCTTCAGCCCAAAGGGACGGCTTACGGTGAGGCAAAAACCCTGTGTTGGAAAGTTCCTGCCTAACCCTCGCCCAAGCACAAGCAAATCGGTCATCGGTCAAAGACTTTCCCCACAAGTTGAACATGTTTGCTCCCCTCTAGCCTCCGAAGGCCGAGTTTACCTAGCTAGGACTCACACTGCAGGAAGGGTACTCAGGGTGCTGGTGACTGCAAGTTGTTTCACCAGGCAGCCCACATCGGGTACAGCCACTTGGATTTTCCAGGGGCACAGCGCAAAGGGTGTCAGCTAACGCGCCTCCAGCCTGGGAGGGGCCACATACACTCGCTGAATGGGAAACAAGCCCATGCCTTCAGTGTGAAAGGCCGCTATGCCTCTTTGCTTCGGCAGCCCAGGGATAGCGTCAGCTCTGAAATGCCTCCAAAGGAGCAGACTCAGAGACCCTTTGAACCGCAGAGCAGGTGCGGCCCAGAACAAGGACTGCTCTTGGGCTGAGAACACCCACTGCCCAGCGCCTCTTTTGGCTACACACGTGTAGTGCGAGGGTGTTGAATTCTGCTGCGTGATAACTTCTCCGGGCCACGTGGTGTGAGCGCAGGTAGAGTGGCCCTCCATCTCCTCCCAGTTTCCTGCCTAAGTTGTACAAGGCAAACTCCCTGCTTGAATCCCCGGGTGGGGTACGTACCCTCCAGAGAAAGGTGGATGCTTGGGACCCAGGGCTAGTCTCTATGTCGATGTTCTGTGCATCAGCTTCGCAGCTGTTCTCTCTAAGCGGGTCCCAAAGGCTTTTTGGAAGACTTTCCTTCGAGGGTCAGAAAGAGGAAATGAGCCGACAGGCCCACGGGGATGCCAGTTCTCTCCAGCCACAACGCTAGCAGCCTCAGACACGCGGGTTCTCTTTGGGACATGAAAGAACACTATGCTTGGAAGCTTCTTCCATCCAGTTTGAGAGCCGCACTTCCACTGCCTCCTAGGATTCCAGGTGTTGCCTTGCCGTCACAATTTCCAAATCTTAGGCCTATGACGGCAGAGTGTCTGGCAGTTCTCAGAGAGACCTTAGGAATGCAGGCTTTTTGGCTCCTTCCACTGACAAACCAGCTCCTCCAGATCCTCTGTCGATAGGCATTTCATGTCAGAATATCTCTGGGCGCCCTCATTCCTCCTCCACGAAGTAAGACACAAACGGAATTGCCCGAAAGGGAGGAAGCCCTCTGAGTCCGGCAGAGAGGCAGTCTCTCCCCCTCAGCATTCCCCCATGGCTGAGCCCAGGGCATGGGACCGAGAGAGGGAGAAAGACAGCCGTGACCCCGAGCTTTTCCACAATGTAGTATAGGCCTCACCCTCAAGCTCACGTCAATCGCCTAGAGAAAACAGCAGGCCTCGGTCTGCTTTCCTGTGGCTAGGAAACTTGGCTTTCATTCCTTAGGTGGCACACTGGCTCAGGACTGCCCTGCCCGAAGCACTCACGGGGTGCAGCCCTGTTTGTTGAGATCAGCCCTTCTGGCTCTCTCTCGGATGAAGCAACTGGAAAAGAGCCGTTCGTAATCTTCGGACCGTGGGAGCTCGCCCCAGTCTACACCAGAACAGCACTCTGAGGAGCTGCTGACGTTTGGTAGCAAAATCTCCTCTTCTGAAGAGAAACATTTCGCTGTCAGTGGGTTCCATCAGCCTTGCCATATTTTCTCAGCTGGCTATGATGGAGGGCAGTCAGTGGGCAGACTCACCTGAGGCCCTCCTTCCCAGACTGTGATACAGACAGACCCGCCGCCTGCTTCAGCCCAAAGGGACGGCTTACGGTGAGGCAAAAACCCTGTGTTGGAAAGTTCCTGCCTAACCCTCGCCCAAGCACAAGCAAATCGGTCATCGGTCAAAGACTTTCCCCACAAGTTGAACATGTTTGCTCCCCTCTAGCCTCCGAAGGCCGAGTTTACCTAGCTAGGACTCACACTGCAGGAAGGGTACTCAGGGTGCTGGTGACTGCAAGTTGTTTCACCAGGCAGCCCACATCGGGTACAGCCACTTGGATTTTCCAGGGGCACAGCGCAAAGGGTGTCAGCTAACGCGCCTCCAGCCTGGGAGGGCCCACATACACTCGCTGAATGGGAAACAAGCCCATGCCTTCAGTGTGAAAGGCCGCTATGCCTCTTTGCTTCGGCAGCCCAGGGATAGCGTCAGCTCTGAAATGCCTCCAAAGGAGCAGACTCAGAGACCCTTTGAACCGCAGAGCAGGTGCGGCCCAGAACAAGGACTGCTCTTGGGCTGAGAACACCCACTGCCCAGCGCCTCTTTTGGCTACACACGTGTAGTGCGAGGGTGTTGAATTCTGCTGCGTGATAACTTCTCCGGGCCACGTGGTGTGAGCGCAGGTAGAGTGGCCCTCCATCTCCTCCCAGTTTCCTGCCTAAGTTGTACAAGGCAAACTCCCTGCTTGAATCCCCGGGTGGGGTACGTACCCTCCAGAGAAAGGTGGATGCTTGGGACCCAGGGCTAGTCTCTATGTCGATGTTCTGTGCATCAGCTTCGCAGCTGTTCTCTCTAAGCGGGTCCCAAAGGCTTTTTGGAAGACTTTCCTTCGAGGGTCAGAAAGAGGAAATGAGCCGACAGGCCCACGGGGATGCCAGTTCTCTCCAGCCACAACGCTAGCAGCCTCAGACACGCGGGTTCTCTTTGGGACATGAAAGAACACTATGCTTGGAAGCTTCTTCCATCCAGTTTGAGAGCCGCACTTCCACTGCCTCCTAGGATTCCAGGTGTTGCCTTGCCGTCACAATTTCCAAATCTTAGGCCTATGACGGCAGAGTGTCTGGCAGTTCTCAGAGAGACCTTAGGAATGCAGGCTTTTTGGCTCCTTCCACTGACAAACCAGCTCCTCCAGATCCTCTGTCGATAGGCATTTCATGTCAGAATATCTCTGGGCGCCCTCATTCCTCCTCCACGAAGTAAGACACAAACGGAATTGCCCGAAAGGGAGGAAGCCCTCTGAGTCCGGCAGAGAGGCAGTCTCTCCCCCTCAGCATTCCCCCATGGCTGAGCCCAGGGCATGGGACCGAGAGAGGGAGAAAGACAGCCGTGACCCCGAGCTTTTCCACAATGTAGTATAGGCCTCACCCTCAAGCTCACGTCAATCGCCTAGAGAAAACAGCAGGCCTCGGTCTGCTTTCCTGTGGCTAGGAAACTTGGCTTTCATTCCTTAGGTGGCACACTGGCTCAGGACTGCCCTGCCCGAAGCACTCACGGGGTGCAGCCCTGTTTGTTGAGATCAGCCCTTCTGGCTCTCTCTCGGATGAAGCAACTGGAAAAGAGCCGTTCGTAATCTTCGGACCGTGGGAGCTCGCCCCAGTCTACACCAGAACAGCACTCTGAGGAGCTGCTGACGTTTGGTAGCAAAATCTCCTCTTCTGAACAGAAACATTTCGCTGTCAGTGGGTTCCATCAGCCTTGCCATATTTTCTCAGCTGGCTATGATGGAGGGCAGTCAGTGGGCAGACTCACCTGAGGCCCTCCTTCCCAGACTGTGATACAGACAGACCCGCCGCCTGCTTCAGCCCAAAGGGACGGCTTACGGTGAGGCAAAAACCCTGTGTTGGAAAGTTCCTGCCTAACCCTCGCCCAAGCACAAGCAAATCGGTCATCGGTCAAAGACTTTCCCCACAAGTTGAACATGTTTGCTCCCCTCTAGCCTCCGAAGGCCGAGTTTACCTAGCTAGGACTCACACTGCAGGAAGGGTACTCAGGGTGCTGGTGACTGCAAGTTGTTTCACCAGGCAGCCCACATCGGGTACAGCCACTTGGATTTTCCAGGGGCACAGCGCAAAGGGTGTCAGCTAACGCGCCTCCAGCCTGGGAGGGGCCACATACACTCGCTGAATGGGAAACAAGCCCATGCCTTCAGTGTGAAAGGCCGCTATGCCTCTTTGCTTCGGCAGCCCAGGGATAGCGTCAGCTCTGAAATGCCTCCAAAGGAGCAGACTCAGAGACCCTTTGAACCGCAGAGCAGGTGCGGCCCAGAACAAGGACTGCTCTTGGGCTGAGAACACCCACTGCCCAGCGCCTCTTTTGGCTACACACGTGTAGTGCGAGGGTGTTGAATTCTGCTGCGTGATAACTTCTCCGGGCCACGTGGTGTGAGCGCAGGTAGAGTGGCCCTCCATCTCCTCCCAGTTTCCTGCCTAAGTTGTACAAGGCAAACTCCCTGCTTGAATCCCCGGGTGGGGTACGTACCCTCCAGAGAAAGGTGGATGCTTGGGACCCAGGGCTAGTCTCTATGTCGATGTTCTGTGCATCAGCTTCGCAGCTGTTCTCTCTAAGCGGGTCCCAAAGGCTTTTTGGAAGACTTTCCTTCGAGGGTCAGAAAGAGGAAATGAGCCGACAGGCCCACGGGGATGCCAGTTCTCTCCAGCCACAACGCTAGCAGCCTCAGACACGCGGGTTCTCTTTGGGACATGAAAGAACACTATGCTTGGAAGCTTCTTCCATCCAGTTTGAGAGCCGCACTTCCACTGCCTCCTAGGATTCCAGGTGTTGCCTTGCCGTCACAATTTCCAAATCTTAGGCCTATGACGGCAGAGTGTCTGGCAGTTCTCAGAGAGACCTTAGGAATGCAGGCTTTTTGGCTCCTTCCACTGACAAACCAGCTCCTCCAGATCCTCTGTCGATAGGCATTTCATGTCAGAATATCTCTGGGCGCCCTCATTCCTCCTCCACGAAGTAAGACACAAACGGAATTGCCCGAAAGGGAGGAAGCCCTCTGAGTCCGGCAGAGAGGCAGTCTCTCCCCCTCAGCATTCCCCCATGGCTGAGCCCAGGGCATGGGACCGAGAGAGGGAGAAAGACAGCCGTGACCCCGAGCTTTTCCACAATGTAGTATAGGCCTCACCCTCAAGCTCACGTCAATCGCCTAGAGAAAACAGCAGGCCTCGGTCTGCTTTCCTGTGGCTAGGAAACTTGGCTTTCATTCCTTAGGTGGCACACTGGCTCAGGACTGCCCTGCCCGAAGCACTCACGGGGTGCAGCCCTGTTTGTTGAGATCAGCCCTTCTGGCTCTCTCTCGGATGAAGCAACTGGAAAAGAGCCGTTCGTAATCTTCGGACCGTGGGAGCTCGCCCCAGTCTACACCAGAACAGCACTCTGAGGAGCTGCTGACGTTTGGTAGCAAAATCTCCTCTTCTGAACAGAAACATTTCGCTGTCAGTGGGTTCCATCAGCCTTGCCATATTTTCTCAGCTGGCTATGATGGAGGGCAGTCAGTGGGCAGACTCACCTGAGGCCCTCCTTCCCAGACTGTGATACAGACAGACCCGCCGCCTGCTTCAGCCCAAAGGGACGGCTTACGGTGAGGCAAAAACCCTGTGTTGGAAAGTTCCTGCCTAACCCTCGCCCAAGCACAAGCAAATCGGTCATCGGTCAAAGACTTTCCCCACAAGTTGAACATGTTTGCTCCCCTCTAGCCTCCGAAGGCCGAGTTTACCTAGCTAGGACTCACACTGCAGGAAGGGTACTCAGGGTGCTGGTGACTGCAAGTTGTTTCACCAGGCAGCCCACATCGGGTACAGCCACTTGGATTTTCCAGGGGCACAGCGCAAAGGGTGTCAGCTAACGCGCCTCCAGCCTGGGAGGGGCCACATACACTCGCTGAATGGGAAACAAGCCCATGCCTTCAGTGTGAAAGGCCGCTATGCCTCTTTGCTTCGGCAGCCCAGGGATAGCGTCAGCTCTGAAATGCCTCCAAAGGAGCAGACTCAGAGACCCTTTGAACCGCAGAGCAGGTGCGGCCCAGAACAAGGACTGCTCTTGGGCTGAGAACACCCACTGCCCAGCGCCTCTTTTGGCTACACACGTGTAGTGCGAGGGTGTTGAATTCTGCTGCGTGATAACTTCTCCGGGCCACGTGGTGTGAGCGCAGGTAGAGTGGCCCTCCATCTCCTCCCAGTTTCCTGCCTAAGTTGTACAAGGCAAACTCCCTGCTTGAATCCCCGGGTGGGGTACGTACCCTCCAGAGAAAGGTGGATGCTTGGGACCCAGGGCTAGTCTCTATGTCGATGTTCTGTGCATCAGCTTCGCAGCTGTTCTCTCTAAGCGGGTCCCAAAGGCTTTTTGGAAGACTTTCCTTCGAGGGTCAGAAAGAGGAAATGAGCCGACAGGCCCACGGGGATGCCAGTTCTCTCCAGCCACAACGCTAGCAGCCTCAGACACGCGGGTTCTCTTTGGGACATGAAAGAACACTATGCTTGGAAGCTTCTTCCATCCAGTTTGAGAGCCGCACTTCCACTGCCTCCTAGGATTCCAGGTGTTGCCTTGCCGTCACAATTTCCAATTCTTAGGCCTATGACGGCAGAGTGTCTGGCAGTTCTCAGAGAGACCTTAGGAATGCAGGCTTTTTGGCTCCTTCCACTGACAAACCAGCTCCTCCAGATCCTCTGTCGATAGGCATTTCATGTCAGAATATCTCTGGGCGCCCTCATTCCTCCTCCACGAAGTAAGACACAAACGGAATTGCCCGAAAGGGAGGAAGCCCTCTGAGTCCGGCAGAGAGGCAGTCTCTCCCCCTCAGCATTCCCCCATGGCTGAGCCCAGGGCATGGGACCGAGAGAGGGAGAAAGACAGCCGTGACCCCGAGCTTTTCCACAATGTAGTATAGGCCTCACCCTCAAGCTCACGTCAATCGCCTAGAGAAAACAGCAGGCCTCGGTCTGCTTTCCTGTGGCTAGGAAACTTGGCTTTCATTCCTTAGGTGGCACACTGGCTCAGGACTGCCCTGCCCGAAGCACTCACGGGGTGCAGCCCTGTTTGTTGAGATCAGCCCTTCTGGCTCTCTCTCGGATGAAGCAACTGGAAAAGAGCCGTTCGTAATCTTCGGACCGTGGGAGCTCGCCCCAGTCTACACCAGAACAGCACTCTGAGGAGCTGCTGACGTTTGGTAGCAAAATCTCCTCTTCTGAAGAGAAACATTTCGCTGTCAGTGGGTTCCATCAGCCTTGCCATATTTTCTCAGCTGGCTATGATGGAGGGCAGTCAGTGGGCAGACTCACCTGAGGCCCTCCTTCCCAGACTGTGATACAGACAGACCCGCCGCCTGCTTCAGCCCAAAGGGACGGCTTACGGTGAGGCAAAAACCCTGTGTTGGAAAGTTCCTGCCTAACCCTCGCCCAAGCACAAGCAAATCGGTCATCGGTCAAAGACTTTCCCCACAAGTTGAACATGTTTGCTCCCCTCTAGCCTCCGAAGGCCGAGTTTACCTAGCTAGGACTCACACTGCAGGAAGGGTACTCAGGGTGCTGGTGACTGCAAGTTGTTTCACCAGGCAGCCCACATCGGGTACAGCCACTTGGATTTTCCAGGGGCACAGCGCAAAGGGTGTCAGCTAACGCGCCTCCAGCCTGGGAGGGGCCACATACACTCGCTGAATGGGAAACAAGCCCATGCCTTCAGTGTGAAAGGCCGCTATGCCTCTTTGCTTCGGCAGCCCAGGGATAGCGTCAGCTCTGAAATGCCTCCAAAGGAGCAGACTCAGAGACCCTTTGAACCGCAGAGCAGGTGCGGCCCAGAACAAGGACTGCTCTTGGGCTGAGAACACCCACTGCCCAGCGCCTCTTTTGGCTACACACGTGTAGTGCGAGGGTGTTGAATTCTGCTGCGTGATAACTTCTCCGGGCCACGTGGTGTGAGCGCAGGTAGAGTGGCCCTCCATCTCCTCCCAGTTTCCTGCCTAAGTTGTACAAGGCAAACTCCCTGCTTGAATCCCCGGGTGGGGTACGTACCCTCCAGAGAAAGGTGGATGCTTGGGACCCAGGGCTAGTCTCTATGTCGATGTTCTGTGCATCAGCTTCGCAGCTGTTCTCTCTAAGCGGGTCCCAAAGGCTTTTTGGAAGACTTTCCTTCGAGGGTCAGAAAGAGGAAATGAGCCGACAGGCCCACGGGGATGCCAGTTCTCTCCAGCCACAACGCTAGCAGCCTCAGACACGCGGGTTCTCTTTGGGACATGAAAGAACACTATGCTTGGAAGCTTCTTCCATCCAGTTTGAGAGCCGCACTTCCACTGCCTCCTAGGATTCCAGGTGTTGCCTTGCCGTCACAATTTCCAAATCTTAGGCCTATGACGGCAGAGTGTCTGGCAGTTCTCAGAGAGACCTTAGGAATGCAGGCTTTTTGGCTCCTTCCACTGACAAACCAGCTCCTCCAGATCCTCTGTCGATAGGCATTTCATGTCAGAATATCTCTGGGCGCCCTCATTCCTCCTCCACGAAGTAAGACACAAACGGAATTGCCCGAAAGGGAGGAAGCCCTCTGAGTCCGGCAGAGAGGCAGTCTCTCCCCCTCAGCATTCCCCCATGGCTGAGCCCAGGGCATGGGACCGAGAGAGGGAGAAAGACAGCCGTGACCCCGAGCTTTTCCACAATGTAGTATAGGCCTCACCCTCAAGCTCACGTCAATCGCCTAGAGAAAACAGCAGGCCTCGGTCTGCTTTCCTGTGGCTAGGAAACTTGGCTTTCATTCCTTAGGTGGCACACTGGCTCAGGACTGCCCTGCCCGAAGCACTCACGGGGTGCAGCCCTGTTTGTTGAGATCAGCCCTTCTGGCTCTCTCTCGGATGAAGCAACTGGAAAAGAGCCGTTCGTAATCTTCGGACCGTGGGAGCTCGCCCCAGTCTACACCAGAACAGCACTCTGAGGAGCTGCTGACGTTTGGTAGCAAAATCTCCTCTTCTGAAGAGAAACATTTCGCTGTCAGTGGGTTCCATCAGCCTTGCCATATTTTCTCAGCTGGCTATGATGGAGGGCAGTCAGTGGGCAGACTCACCTGAGGCCCTCCTTCCCAGACTGTGATACAGACAGACCCGCCGCCTGCTTCAGCCCAAAGGGACGGCTTACGGTGAGGCAAAAACCCTGTGTTGGAAAGTTCCTGCCTAACCCTCGCCCAAGCACAAGCAAATCGGTCATCGGTCAAAGACTTTCCCCACAAGTTGAACATGTTTGCTCCCCTCTAGCCTCCGAAGGCCGAGTTTACCTAGCTAGGACTCACACTGCAGGAAGGGTACTCAGGGTGCTGGTGACTGCAAGTTGTTTCACCAGGCAGCCCACATCGGGTACAGCCACTTGGATTTTCCAGGGGCACAGCGCAAAGGGTGTCAGCTAACGCGCCTCCAGCCTGGGAGGGCCCACATACACTCGCTGAATGGGAAACAAGCCCATGCCTTCAGTGTGAAAGGCCGCTATGCCTCTTTGCTTCGGCAGCCCAGGGATAGCGTCAGCTCTGAAATGCCTCCAAAGGAGCAGACTCAGAGACCCTTTGAACCGCAGAGCAGGTGCGGCCCAGAACAAGGACTGCTCTTGGGCTGAGAACACCCACTGCCCAGCGCCTCTTTTGGCTACACACGTGTAGTGCGAGGGTGTTGAATTCTGCTGCGTGATAACTTCTCCGGGCCACGTGGTGTGAGCGCAGGTAGAGTGGCCCTCCATCTCCTCCCAGTTTCCTGCCTAAGTTGTACAAGGCAAACTCCCTGCTTGAATCCCCGGGTGGGGTACGTACCCTCCAGAGAAAGGTGGATGCTTGGGACCCAGGGCTAGTCTCTATGTCGATGTTCTGTGCATCAGCTTCGCAGCTGTTCTCTCTAAGCGGGTCCCAAAGGCTTTTTGGAAGACTTTCCTTCGAGGGTCAGAAAGAGGAAATGAGCCGACAGGCCCACGGGGATGCCAGTTCTCTCCAGCCACAACGCTAGCAGCCTCAGACACGCGGGTTCTCTTTGGGACATGAAAGAACACTATGCTTGGAAGCTTCTTCCATCCAGTTTGAGAGCCGCACTTCCACTGCCTCCTAGGATTCCAGGTGTTGCCTTGCCGTCACAATTTCCAAATCTTAGGCCTATGACGGCAGAGTGTCTGGCAGTTCTCAGAGAGACCTTAGGAATGCAGGCTTTTTGGCTCCTTCCACTGACAAACCAGCTCCTCCAGATCCTCTGTCGATAGGCATTTCATGTCAGAATATCTCTGGGCGCCCTCATTCCTCCTCCACGAAGTAAGACACAAACGGAATTGCCCGAAAGGGAGGAAGCCCTCTGAGTCCGGCAGAGAGGCAGTCTCTCCCCCTCAGCATTCCCCCATGGCTGAGCCCAGGGCATGGGACCGAGAGAGGGAGAAAGACAGCCGTGACCCCGAGCTTTTCCACAATGTAGTATAGGCCTCACCCTCAAGCTCACGTCAATCGCCTAGAGAAAACAGCAGGCCTCGGTCTGCTTTCCTGTGGCTAGGAAACTTGGCTTTCATTCCTTAGGTGGCACACTGGCTCAGGACTGCCCTGCCCGAAGCACTCACGGGGTGCAGCCCTGTTTGTTGAGATCAGCCCTTCTGGCTCTCTCTCGGATGAAGCAACTGGAAAAGAGCCGTTCGTAATCTTCGGACCGTGGGAGCTCGCCCCAGTCTACACCAGAACAGCACTCTGAGGAGCTGCTGACGTTTGGTAGCAAAATCTCCTCTTCTGAAGAGAAACATTTCGCTGTCAGTGGGTTCCATCAGCCTTGCCATATTTTCTCAGCTGGCTATGATGGAGGGCAGTCAGTGGGCAGACTCACCTGAGGCCCTCCTTCCCAGACTGTGATACAGACAGACCCGCCGCCTGCTTCAGCCCAAAGGGACGGCTTACGGTGAGGCAAAAACCCTGTGTTGGAAAGTTCCTGCCTAACCCTCGCCCAAGCACAAGCAAATCGGTCATCGGTCAAAGACTTTCCCCACAAGTTGAACATGTTTGCTCCCCTCTAGCCTCCGAAGGCCGAGTTTACCTAGCTAGGACTCACACTGCAGGAAGGGTACTCAGGGTGCTGGTGACTGCAAGTTGTTTCACCAGGCAGCCCACATCGGGTACAGCCACTTGGATTTTCCAGGGGCACAGCGCAAAGGGTGTCAGCTAACGCGCCTCCAGCCTGGGAGGGGCCACATACACTCGCTGAATGGGAAACAAGCCCATGCCTTCAGTGTGAAAGGCCGCTATGCCTCTTTGCTTCGGCAGCCCAGGGATAGCGTCAGCTCTGAAATGCCTCCAAAGGAGCAGACTCAGAGACCCTTTGAACCGCAGAGCAGGTGCGGCCCAGAACAAGGACTGCTCTTGGGCTGAGAACACCCACTGCCCAGCGCCTCTTTTGGCTACACACGTGTAGTGCGAGGGTGTTGAATTCTGCTGCGTGATAACTTCTCCGGGCCACGTGGTGTGAGCGCAGGTAGAGTGGCCCTCCATCTCCTCCCAGTTTCCTGCCTAAGTTGTACAAGGCAAACTCCCTGCTTGAATCCCCGGGTGGGGTACGTACCCTCCAGAGAAAGGTGGATGCTTGGGACCCAGGGCTAGTCTCTATGTCGATGTTCTGTGCATCAGCTTCGCAGGTGTTCTCTCTAAGCGGGTCCCAAAGGCTTTTTGGAAGACTTTCCTTCGAGGGTCAGAAAGAGGAAATGAGCCGACAGGCCCACGGGGATGCCAGTTCTCTCCAGCCACAACGCTAGCAGCCTCAGACACGCGGGTTCTCTTTGGGACATGAAAGAACACTATGCTTGGAAGCTTCTTCCATCCAGTTTGAGAGCCGCACTTCCACTGCCTCCTAGGATTCCAGGTGTTGCCTTGCCGTCACAATTTCCAATTCTTAGGCCTATGACGGCAGAGTGTCTGGCAGTTCTCAGAGAGACCTTAGGAATGCAGGCTTTTTGGCTCCTTCCACTGACAAACCAGCTCCTCCAGATCCTCTGTCGATAGGCATTTCATGTCAGAATATCTCTGGGCGCCCTCATTCCTCCTCCACGAAGTAAGACACAAACGGAATTGCCCGAAAGGGAGGAAGCCCTCTGAGTCCGGCAGAGAGGCAGTCTCTCCCCCTCAGCATTCCCCCATGGCTGAGCCCAGGGCATGGGACCGAGAGAGGGAGAAAGACAGCCGTGACCCCGAGCTTTTCCACAATGTAGTATAGGCCTCACCCTCAAGCTCACGTCAATCGCCTAGAGAAAACAGCAGGCCTCGGTCTGCTTTCCTGTGGCTAGGAAACTTGGCTTTCATTCCTTAGGTGGCACACTGGCTCAGGACTGCCCTGCCCGAAGCACTCACGGGGTGCAGCCCTGTTTGTTGAGATCAGCCCTTCTGGCTCTCTCTCGGATGAAGCAACTGGAAAAGAGCCGTTCGTAATCTTCGGACCGTGGGAGCTCGCCCCAGTCTACACCAGAACAGCACTCTGAGGAGCTGCTGACGTTTGGTAGCAAAATCTCCTCTTCTGAAGAGAAACATTTCGCTGTCAGTGGGTTCCATCAGCCTTGCCATATTTTCTCAGCTGGCTATGATGGAGGGCAGTCAGTGGGCAGACTCACCTGAGGCCCTCCTTCCCAGACTGTGATACAGACAGACCCGCCGCCTGCTTCAGCCCAAAGGGACGGCTTACGGTGAGGCAAAAACCCTGTGTTGGAAAGTTCCTGCCTAACCCTCGCCCAAGCACAAGCAAATCGGTCATCGGTCAAAGACTTTCCCCACAAGTTGAACATGTTTGCTCCCCTCTAGCCTCCGAAGGCCGAGTTTACCTAGCTAGGACTCACACTGCAGGAAGGGTACTCAGGGTGCTGGTGACTGCAAGTTGTTTCACCAGGCAGCCCACATCGGGTACAGCCACTTGGATTTTCCAGGGGCACAGCGCAAAGGGTGTCAGCTAACGCGCCTCCAGCCTGGGAGGGGCCACATACACTCGCTGAATGGGAAACAAGCCCATGCCTTCAGTGTGAAAGGCCGCTATGCCTCTTTGCTTCGGCAGCCCAGGGATAGCGTCAGCTCTGAAATGCCTCCAAAGGAGCAGACTCAGAGACCCTTTGAACCGCAGAGCAGGTGCGGCCCAGAACAAGGACTGCTCTTGGGCTGAGAACACCCACTGCCCAGCGCCTCTTTTGGCTACACACGTGTAGTGCGAGGGTGTTGAATTCTGCTGCGTGATAACTTCTCCGGGCCACGTGGTGTGAGCGCAGGTAGAGTGGCCCTCCATCTCCTCCCAGTTTCCTGCCTAAGTTGTACAAGGCAAACTCCCTGCTTGAATCCCCGGGTGGGGTACGTACCCTCCAGAGAAAGGTGGATGCTTGGGACCCAGGGCTAGTCTCTATGTCGATGTTCTGTGCATCAGCTTCGCAGCTGTTCTCTCTAAGCGGGTCCCAAAGGCTTTTTGGAAGACTTTCCTTCGAGGGTCAGAAAGAGGAAATGAGCCGACAGGCCCACGGGGATGCCAGTTCTCTCCAGCCACAACGCTAGCAGCCTCAGACACGCGGGTTCTCTTTGGGACATGAAAGAACACTATGCTTGGAAGCTTCTTCCATCCAGTTTGAGAGCCGCACTTCCACTGCCTCCTAGGATTCCAGGTGTTGCCTTGCCGTCACAATTTCCAATTCTTAGGCCTATGACGGCAGAGTGTCTGGCAGTTCTCAGAGAGACCTTAGGAATGCAGGCTTTTTGGCTCCTTCCACTGACAAACCAGCTCCTCCAGATCCTCTGTCGATAGGCATTTCATGTCAGAATATCTCTGGGCGCCCTCATTCCTCCTCCACGAAGTAAGACACAAACGGAATTGCCCGAAAGGGAGGAAGCCCTCTGAGTCCGGCAGAGAGGCAGTCTCTCCCCCTCAGCATTCCCCCATGGCTGAGCCCAGGGCATGGGACCGAGAGAGGGAGAAAGACAGCCGTGACCCCGAGCTTTTCCACAATGTAGTATAGGCCTCACCCTCAAGCTCACGTCAATCGCCTAGAGAAAACAGCAGGCCTCGGTCTGCTTTCCTGTGGCTAGGAAACTTGGCTTTCATTCCTTAGGTGGCACACTGGCTCAGGACTGCCCTGCCCGAAGCACTCACGGGGTGCAGCCCTGTTTGTTGAGATCAGCCCTTCTGGCTCTCTCTCGGATGAAGCAACTGGAAAAGAGCCGTTCGTAATCTTCGGACCGTGGGAGCTCGCCCCAGTCTACACCAGAACAGCACTCTGAGGAGCTGCTGACGTTTGGTAGCAAAATCTCCTCTTCTGAAGAGAAACATTTCGCTGTCAGTGGGTTCCATCAGCCTTGCCATATTTTCTCAGCTGGCTATGATGGAGGGCAGTCAGTGGGCAGACTCACCTGAGGCCCTCCTTCCCAGACTGTGATACAGACAGACCCGCCGCCTGCTTCAGCCCAAAGGGACGGCTTACGGTGAGGCAAAAACCCTGTGTTGGAAAGTTCCTGCCTAACCCTCGCCCAAGCACAAGCAAATCGGTCATCGGTCAAAGACTTTCCCCACAAGTTGAACATGTTTGCTCCCCTCTAGCCTCCGAAGGCCGAGTTTACCTAGCTAGGACTCACACTGCAGGAAGGGTACTCAGGGTGCTGGTGACTGCAAGTTGTTTCACCAGGCAGCCCACATCGGGTACAGCCACTTGGATTTTCCAGGGGCACAGCGCAAAGGGTGTCAGCTAACGCGCCTCCAGCCTGGGAGGGGCCACATACACTCGCTGAATGGGAAACAAGCCCATGCCTTCAGTGTGAAAGGCCGCTATGCCTCTTTGCTTCGGCAGCCCAGGGATAGCGTCAGCTCTGAAATGCCTCCAAAGGAGCAGACTCAGAGACCCTTTGAACCGCAGAGCAGGTGCGGCCCAGAACAAGGACTGCTCTTGGGCTGAGAACACCCACTGCCCAGCGCCTCTTTTGGCTACACACGTGTAGTGCGAGGGTGTTGAATTCTGCTGCGTGATAACTTCTCCGGGCCACGTGGTGTGAGCGCAGGTAGAGTGGCCCTCCATCTCCTCCCAGTTTCCTGCCTAAGTTGTACAAGGCAAACTCCCTGCTTGAATCCCCGGGTGGGGTACGTACCCTCCAGAGAAAGGTGGATGCTTGGGACCCAGGGCTAGTCTCTATGTCGATGTTCTGTGCATCAGCTTCGCAGCTGTTCTCTCTAAGCGGGTCCCAAAGGCTTTTTGGAAGACTTTCCTTCGAGGGTCAGAAAGAGGAAATGAGCCGACAGGCCCACGGGGATGCCAGTTCTCTCCAGCCACAACGCTAGCAGCCTCAGACACGCGGGTTCTCTTTGGGACATGAAAGAACACTATGCTTGGAAGCTTCTTCCATCCAGTTTGAGAGCCGCACTTCCACTGCCTCCTAGGATTCCAGGTGTTGCCTTGCCGTCACAATTTCCAATTCTTAGGCCTATGACGGCAGAGTGTCTGGCAGTTCTCAGAGAGACCTTAGGAATGCAGGCTTTTTGGCTCCTTCCACTGACAAACCAGCTCCTCCAGATCCTCTGTCGATAGGCATTTCATGTCAGAATATCTCTGGGCGCCCTCATTCCTCCTCCACGAAGTAAGACACAAACGGAATTGCCCGAAAGGGAGGAAGCCCTCTGAGTCCGGCAGAGAGGCAGTCTCTCCCCCTCAGCATTCCCCCATGGCTGAGCCCAGGGCATGGGACCGAGAGAGGGAGAAAGACAGCCGTGACCCCGAGCTTTTCCACAATGTAGTATAGGCCTCACCCTCAAGCTCACGTCAATCGCCTAGAGAAAACAGCAGGCCTCGGTCTGCTTTCCTGTGGCTAGGAAACTTGGCTTTCATTCCTTAGGTGGCACACTGGCTCAGGACTGCCCTGCCCGAAGCACTCACGGGGTGCAGCCCTGTTTGTTGAGATCAGCCCTTCTGGCTCTCTCTCGGATGAAGCAACTGGAAAAGAGCCGTTCGTAATCTTCGGACCGTGGGAGCTCGCCCCAGTCTACACCAGAACAGCACTCTGAGGAGCTGCTGACGTTTGGTAGCAAAATCTCCTCTTCTGAAGAGAAACATTTCGCTGTCAGTGGGTTCCATCAGCCTTGCCATATTTTCTCAGCTGGCTATGATGGAGGGCAGTCAGTGGGCAGACTCACCTGAGGCCCTCCTTCCCAGACTGTGATACAGACAGACCCGCCGCCTGCTTCAGCCCAAAGGGACGGCTTACGGTGAGGCAAAAACCCTGTGTTGGAAAGTTCCTGCCTAACCCTCGCCCAAGCACAAGCAAATCGGTCATCGGTCAAAGACTTTCCCCACAAGTTGAACATGTTTGCTCCCCTCTAGCCTCCGAAGGCCGAGTTTACCTAGCTAGGACTCACACTGCAGGAAGGGTACTCAGGGTGCTGGTGACTGCAAGTTGTTTCACCAGGCAGCCCACATCGGGTACAGCCACTTGGATTTTCCAGGGGCACAGCGCAAAGGGTGTCAGCTAACGCGCCTCCAGCCTGGGAGGGGCCACATACACTCGCTGAATGGGAAACAAGCCCATGCCTTCAGTGTGAAAGGCCGCTATGCCTCTTTGCTTCGGCAGCCCAGGGATAGCGTCAGCTCTGAAATGCCTCCAAAGGAGCAGACTCAGAGACCCTTTGAACCGCAGAGCAGGTGCGGCCCAGAACAAGGACTGCTCTTGGGCTGAGAACACCCACTGCCCAGCGCCTCTTTTGGCTACACACGTGTAGTGCGAGGGTGTTGAATTCTGCTGCGTGATAACTTCTCCGGGCCACGTGGTGTGAGCGCAGGTAGAGTGGCCCTCCATCTCCTCCCAGTTTCCTGCCTAAGTTGTACAAGGCAAACTCCCTGCTTGAATCCCCGGGTGGGGTACGTACCCTCCAGAGAAAGGTGGATGCTTGGGACCCAGGGCTAGTCTCTATGTCGATGTTCTGTGCATCAGCTTCGCAGCTGTTCTCTCTAAGCGGGTCCCAAAGGCTTTTTGGAAGACTTTCCTTCGAGGGTCAGAAAGAGGAAATGAGCCGACAGGCCCACGGGGATGCCAGTTCTCTCCAGCCACAACGCTAGCAGCCTCAGACACGCGGGTTCTCTTTGGGACATGAAAGAACACTATGCTTGGAAGCTTCTTCCATCCAGTTTGAGAGCCGCACTTCCACTGCCTCCTAGGATTCCAGGTGTTGCCTTGCCGTCACAATTTCCAAATCTTAGGCCTATGACGGCAGAGTGTCTGGCAGTTCTCAGAGAGACCTTAGGAATGCAGGCTTTTTGGCTCCTTCCACTGACAAACCAGCTCCTCCAGATCCTCTGTCGATAGGCATTTCATGTCAGAATATCTCTGGGCGCCCTCATTCCTCCTCCACGAAGTAAGACACAAACGGAATTGCCCGAAAGGGAGGAAGCCCTCTGAGTCCGGCAGAGAGGCAGTCTCTCCCCCTCAGCATTCCCCCATGGCTGAGCCCAGGGCATGGGACCGAGAGAGGGAGAAAGACAGCCGTGACCCCGAGCTTTTCCACAATGTAGTATAGGCCTCACCCTCAAGCTCACGTCAATCGCCTAGAGAAAACAGCAGGCCTCGGTCTGCTTTCCTGTGGCTAGGAAACTTGGCTTTCATTCCTTAGGTGGCACACTGGCTCAGGACTGCCCTGCCCGAAGCACTCACGGGGTGCAGCCCTGTTTGTTGAGATCAGCCCTTCTGGCTCTCTCTCGGATGAAGCAACTGGAAAAGAGCCGTTCGTAATCTTCGGACCGTGGGAGCTCGCCCCAGTCTACACCAGAACAGCACTCTGAGGAGCTGCTGACGTTTGGTAGCAAAATCTCCTCTTCTGAAGAGAAACATTTCGCTGTCAGTGGGTTCCATCAGCCTTGCCATATTTTCTCAGCTGGCTATGATGGAGGGCAGTCAGTGGGCAGACTCACCTGAGGCCCTCCTTCCCAGACTGTGATACAGACAGACCCGCCGCCTGCTTCAGCCCAAAGGGACGGCTTACGGTGAGGCAAAAACCCTGTGTTGGAAAGTTCCTGCCTAACCCTCGCCCAAGCACAAGCAAATCGGTCATCGGTCAAAGACTTTCCCCACAAGTTGAACATGTTTGCTCCCCTCTAGCCTCCGAAGGCCGAGTTTACCTAGCTAGGACTCACACTGCAGGAAGGGTACTCAGGGTGCTGGTGACTGCAAGTTGTTTCACCAGGCAGCCCACATCGGGTACAGCCACTTGGATTTTCCAGGGGCACAGCGCAAAGGGTGTCAGCTAACGCGCCTCCAGCCTGGGAGGGCCCACATACACTCGCTGAATGGGAAACAAGCCCATGCCTTCAGTGTGAAAGGCCGCTATGCCTCTTTGCTTCGGCAGCCCAGGGATAGCGTCAGCTCTGAAATGCCTCCAAAGGAGCAGACTCAGAGACCCTTTGAACCGCAGAGCAGGTGCGGCCCAGAACAAGGACTGCTCTTGGGCTGAGAACACCCACTGCCCAGCGCCTCTTTTGGCTACACACGTGTAGTGCGAGGGTGTTGAATTCTGCTGCGTGATAACTTCTCCGGGCCACGTGGTGTGAGCGCAGGTAGAGTGGCCCTCCATCTCCTCCCAGTTTCCTGCCTAAGTTGTACAAGGCAAACTCCCTGCTTGAATCCCCGGGTGGGGTACGTACCCTCCAGAGAAAGGTGGATGCTTGGGACCCAGGGCTAGTCTCTATGTCGATGTTCTGTGCATCAGCTTCGCAGCTGTTCTCTCTAAGCGGGTCCCAAAGGCTTTTTGGAAGACTTTCCTTCGAGGGTCAGAAAGAGGAAATGAGCCGACAGGCCCACGGGGATGCCAGTTCTCTCCAGCCACAACGCTAGCAGCCTCAGACACGCGGGTTCTCTTTGGGACATGAAAGAACACTATGCTTGGAAGCTTCTTCCATCCAGTTTGAGAGCCGCACTTCCACTGCCTCCTAGGATTCCAGGTGTTGCCTTGCCGTCACAATTTCCAAATCTTAGGCCTATGACGGCAGAGTGTCTGGCAGTTCTCAGAGAGACCTTAGGAATGCAGGCTTTTTGGCTCCTTCCACTGACAAACCAGCTCCTCCAGATCCTCTGTCGATAGGCATTTCATGTCAGAATATCTCTGGGCGCCCTCATTCCTCCTCCACGAAGTAAGACACAAACGGAATTGCCCGAAAGGGAGGAAGCCCTCTGAGTCCGGCAGAGAGGCAGTCTCTCCCCCTCAGCATTCCCCCATGGCTGAGCCCAGGGCATGGGACCGAGAGAGGGAGAAAGACAGCCGTGACCCCGAGCTTTTCCACAATGTAGTATAGGCCTCACCCTCAAGCTCACGTCAATCGCCTAGAGAAAACAGCAGGCCTCGGTCTGCTTTCCTGTGGCTAGGAAACTTGGCTTTCATTCCTTAGGTGGCACACTGGCTCAGGACTGCCCTGCCCGAAGCACTCACGGGGTGCAGCCCTGTTTGTTGAGATCAGCCCTTCTGGCTCTCTCTCGGATGAAGCAACTGGAAAAGAGCCGTTCGTAATCTTCGGACCGTGGGAGCTCGCCCCAGTCTACACCAGAACAGCACTCTGAGGAGCTGCTGACGTTTGGTAGCAAAATCTCCTCTTCTGAAGAGAAACATTTCGCTGTCAGTGGGTTCCATCAGCCTTGCCATATTTTCTCAGCTGGCTATGATGGAGGGCAGTCAGTGGGCAGACTCACCTGAGGCCCTCCTTCCCAGACTGTGATACAGACAGACCCGCCGCCTGCTTCAGCCCAAAGGGACGGCTTACGGTGAGGCAAAAACCCTGTGTTGGAAAGTTCCTGCCTAACCCTCGCCCAAGCACAAGCAAATCGGTCATCGGTCAAAGACTTTCCCCACAAGTTGAACATGTTTGCTCCCCTCTAGCCTCCGAAGGCCGAGTTTACCTAGCTAGGACTCACACTGCAGGAAGGGTACTCAGGGTGCTGGTGACTGCAAGTTGTTTCACCAGGCAGCCCACATCGGGTACAGCCACTTGGATTTTCCAGGGGCACAGCGCAAAGGGTGTCAGCTAACGCGCCTCCAGCCTGGGAGGGGCCACATACACTCTCTGAATGGGAAACAAGCCCATGCCTTCAGTGTGAAAGGCCGCTATGCCTCTTTGCTTCGGCAGCCCAGGGATAGCGTCAGCTCTGAAATGCCTCCAAAGGAGCAGACTCAGAGACCCTTTGAACCGCAGAGCAGGTGCGGCCCAGAACAAGGACTGCTCTTGGGCTGAGAACACCCACTGCCCAGCGCCTCTTTTGGCTACACACGTGTAGTGGGAGGGTGTTGAATTCTGCTGCGTGATAACTTCTCCGGGCCACGTGGTGTGAGCGCAGGTAGAGTGGCCCTCCATCTCCTCCCAGTTTCCTGCCTAAGTTGTACAAGGCAAACTCCCTGCTTGAATCCCCGGGTGGGGTACGTACCCTCCAGAGAAAGGTGGATGCTTGGGACCCAGGGCTAGTCTCTATGTCGATGTTCTGTGCATCAGCTTCGCAGCTGTTCTCTCTAAGCGGGTCCCAAAGGCTTTTTGGAAGACTTTCCTTCGAGGGTCAGAAAGAGGAAATGAGCCGACAGGCCCACGGGGATGCCAGTTCTCTCCAGCCACAACGCTAGCAGCCTCAGACACGCGGGTTCTCTTTGGGACATGAAAGAACACTATGCTTGGAAGCTTCTTCCATCCAGTTTGAGAGCCGCACTTCCACTGCCTCCTAGGATTCCAGGTGTTGCCTTGCCGTCACAATTTCCAATTCTTAGGCCTATGACGGCAGAGTGTCTGGCAGTTCTCAGAGAGACCTTAGGAATGCAGGCTTTTTGGCTCCTTCCACTGACAAACCAGCTCCTCCAGATCCTCTGTCGATAGGCATTTCATGTCAGAATATCTCTGGGCGCCCTCATTCCTCCTCCACGAAGTAAGACACAAACGGAATTGCCCGAAAGGGAGGAAGCCCTCTGAGTCCGGCAGAGAGGCAGTCTCTCCCCCTCAGCATTCCCCCATGGCTGAGCCCAGGGCATGGGACCGAGAGAGGGAGAAAGACAGCCGTGACCCCGAGCTTTTCCACAATGTAGTATAGGCCTCACCCTCAAGCTCACGTCAATCGCCTAGAGAAAACAGCAGGCCTCGGTCTGCTTTCCTGTGGCTAGGAAACTTGGCTTTCATTCCTTAGGTGGCACACTGGCTCAGGACTGCCCTGCCCGAAGCACTCACGGGGTGCAGCCCTGTTTGTTGAGATCAGCCCTTCTGGCTCTCTCTCGGATGAAGCAACTGGAAAAGAGCCGTTCGTAATCTTCGGACCGTGGGAGCTCGCCCCAGTCTACACCAGAACAGCACTCTGAGGAGCTGCTGACGTTTGGTAGCAAAATCTCCTCTTCTGAAGAGAAACATTTCGCTGTCAGTGGGTTCCATCAGCCTTGCCATATTTTCTCAGCTGGCTATGATGGAGGGCAGTCAGTGGGCAGACTCACCTGAGGCCCTCCTTCCCAGACTGTGATACAGACAGACCCGCCGCCTGCTTCAGCCCAAAGGGACGGCTTACGGTGAGGCAAAAACCCTGTGTTGGAAAGTTCCTGCCTAACCCTCGCCCAAGCACAAGCAAATCGGTCATCGGTCAAAGACTTTCCCCACAAGTTGAACATGTTTGCTCCCCTCTAGCCTCCGAAGGCCGAGTTTACCTAGCTAGGACTCACACTGCAGGAAGGGTACTCAGGGTGCTGGTGACTGCAAGTTGTTTCACCAGGCAGCCCACATCGGGTACAGCCACTTGGATTTTCCAGGGGCACAGCGCAAAGGGTGTCAGCTAACGCGCCTCCAGCCTGGGAGGGGCCACATACACTCTCTGAATGGGAAACAAGCCCATGCCTTCAGTGTGAAAGGCCGCTATGCCTCTTTGCTTCGGCAGCCCAGGGATAGCGTCAGCTCTGAAATGCCTCCAAAGGAGCAGACTCAGAGACCCTTTGAACCGCAGAGCAGGTGCGGCCCAGAACAAGGACTGCTCTTGGGCTGAGAACACCCACTGCCCAGCGCCTCTTTTGGCTACACACGTGTAGTGGGAGGGTGTTGAATTCTGCTGCGTGATAACTTCTCCGGGCCACGTGGTGTGAGCGCAGGTAGAGTGGCCCTCCATCTCCTCCCAGTTTCCTGCCTAAGTTGTACAAGGCAAACTCCCTGCTTGAATCCCCGGGTGGGGTACGTACCCTCCAGAGAAAGGTGGATGCTTGGGACCCAGGGCTAGTCTCTATGTCGATGTTCTGTGCATCAGCTTCGCAGCTGTTCTCTCTAAGCGGGTCCCAAAGGCTTTTTGGAAGACTTTCCTTCGAGGGTCAGAAAGAGGAAATGAGCCGACAGGCCCACGGGGATGCCAGTTCTCTCCAGCCACAACGCTAGCAGCCTCAGACACGCGGGTTCTCTTTGGGACATGAAAGAACACTATGCTTGGAAGCTTCTTCCATCCAGTTTGAGAGCCGCACTTCCACTGCCTCCTAGGATTCCAGGTGTTGCCTTGCCGTCACAATTTCCAATTCTTAGGCCTATGACGGCAGAGTGTCTGGCAGTTCTCAGAGAGACCTTAGGAATGCAGGCTTTTTGGCTCCTTCCACTGACAAACCAGCTCCTCCAGATCCTCTGTCGATAGGCATTTCATGTCAGAATATCTCTGGGCGCCCTCATTCCTCCTCCACGAAGTAAGACACAAACGGAATTGCCCGAAAGGGAGGAAGCCCTCTGAGTCCGGCAGAGAGGCAGTCTCTCCCCCTCAGCATTCCCCCATGGCTGAGCCCAGGGCATGGGACCGAGAGAGGGAGAAAGACAGCCGTGACCCCGAGCTTTTCCACAATGTAGTATAGGCCTCACCCTCAAGCTCACGTCAATCGCCTAGAGAAAACAGCAGGCCTCGGTCTGCTTTCCTGTGGCTAGGAAACTTGGCTTTCATTCCTTAGGTGGCACACTGGCTCAGGACTGCCCTGCCCGAAGCACTCACGGGGTGCAGCCCTGTTTGTTGAGATCAGCCCTTCTGGCTCTCTCTCGGATGAAGCAACTGGAAAAGAGCCGTTCGTAATCTTCGGACCGTGGGAGCTCGCCCCAGTCTACACCAGAACAGCACTCTGAGGATGGTAGCAAAATCTCCTCTTCTGAAGAGAAACATTTCGCTGTCAGTGGGTTCCATCAGCCTTGCCATATTTTCTCAGCTGGCTATGATGGAGGGCAGTCAGTGGGCAGACTCACCTGAGGCCCTCCTTCCCAGACTGTGATACAGACAGACCCGCCGCCTGCTTCAGCCCAAAGGGACGGCTTACGGTGAGGCAAAAACCCTGTGTTGGAAAGTTCCTGCCTAACCCTCGCCCAAGCACAAGCAAATCGGTCATCGGTCAAAGACTTTCCCCACAAGTTGAACATGTTTGCTCCCCTCTAGCCTCCGAAGGCCGAGTTTACCTAGCTAGGACTCACACTGCAGGAAGGGTACTCAGGGTGCTGGTGACTGCAAGTTGTTTCACCAGGCAGCCCACATCGGGTACAGCCACTTGGATTTTCCAGGGGCACAGCGCAAAGGGTGTCAGCTAACGCGCCTCCAGCCTGGGAGGGCCACATACACTCGCTGAATGGGAAACAAGCCCATGCCTTCAGTGTGAAAGGCCGCTATGCCTCTTTGCTTCGGCAGCCCAGGGATAGCGTCAGCTCTGAAATGCCTCCAAAGGAGCAGACTCAGAGACCCTTTGAACCGCAGAGCAGGTGCGGCCCAGAACAAGGACTGCTCTTGGGCTGAGAACACCCACTGCCCAGCGCCTCTTTTGGCTACACACGTGTAGTGGAGGGTGTTGAATTCTGCTGCGTGATAACTTCTCCGGGCCACGTGGTGTGAGCGCAGGTAGAGTGGCCCTCCATCTCCTCCCAGTTTCCTGCCTAAGTTGTACAAGGCAAACTCCCTGCTTGAATCCCCGGGTGGGGTACGTACCCTCCAGAGAAAGGTGGATGCTTGGGACCCAGGGCTAGTCTCTATGTCGATGTTCTGTGCATCAGCTTCGCAGCTGTTCTCTCTAAGCGGGTCCCAAAGGCTTTTTGGAAGACTTTCCTTCGAGGGTCAGAAAGAGGAAATGAGCCGACAGGCCCACGGGGATGCCAGTTCTCTCCAGCCACAACGCTAGCAGCCTCAGACACGCGGGTTCTCTTTGGGACATGAAAGAACACTATGCTTGGAAGCTTCTTCCATCCAGTTTGAGAGCCGCACTTCCACTGCCTCCTAGGATTCCAGGTGTTGCCTTGCCGTCACAATTTCCAATTCTTAGGCCTATGACGGCAGAGTGTCTGGCAGTTCTCAGAGAGACCTTAGGAATGCAGGCTTTTTGGCTCCTTCCACTGACAAACCAGCTCCTCCAGATCCTCTGTCGATAGGCATTTCATGTCAGAATATCTCTGGGCGCCCTCATTCCTCCTCCACGAAGTAAGACACAAACGGAATTGCCCGAAAGGGAGGAAGCCCTCTGAGTCCGGCAGAGAGGCAGTCTCTCCCCCTCAGCATTCCCCCATGGCTGAGCCCAGGGCATGGGACCGAGAGAGGGAGAAAGACAGCCGTGACCCCGAGCTTTTCCACAATGTAGTATAGGCCTCACCCTCAAGCTCACGTCAATCGCCTAGAGAAAACAGCAGGCCTCGGTCTGCTTTCCTGTGGCTAGGAAACTTGGCTTTCATTCCTTAGGTGGCACACTGGCTCAGGACTGCCCTGCCCGAAGCACTCACGGGGTGCAGCCCTGTTTGTTGAGATCAGCCCTTCTGGCTCTCTCTCGGATGAAGCAACTGGAAAAGAGCCGTTCGTAATCTTCGGACCGTGGGAGCTCGCCCCAGTCTACACCAGAACAGCACTCTGAGGAGCTGCTGACGTTTGGTAGCAAAATCTCCTCTTCTGAAGAGAAACATTTCGCTGTCAGTGGGTTCCATCAGCCTTGCCATATTTTCTCAGCTGGCTATGATGGAGGGCAGTCAGTGGGCAGACTCACCTGAGGCCCTCCTTCCCAGACTGTGATACAGACAGACCCGCCGCCTGCTTCAGCCCAAAGGGACGGCTTACGGTGAGGCAAAAACCCTGTGTTGGAAAGTTCCTGCCTAACCCTCGCCCAAGCACAAGCAAATCGGTCATCGGTCAAAGACTTTCCCCACAAGTTGAACATGTTTGCTCCCCTCTAGCCTCCGAAGGCCGAGTTTACCTAGCTAGGACTCACACTGCAGGAAGGGTACTCAGGGTGCTGGTGACTGCAAGTTGTTTCACCAGGCAGCCCACATCGGGTACAGCCACTTGGATTTTCCAGGGGCACAGCGCAAAGGGTGTCAGCTAACGCGCCTCCAGCCTGGGAGGGCCCACATACACTCGCTGAATGGGAAACAAGCCCATGCCTTCAGTGTGAAAGGCCGCTATGCCTCTTTGCTTCGGCAGCCCAGGGATAGCGTCAGCTCTGAAATGCCTCCAAAGGAGCAGACTCAGAGACCCTTTGAACCGCAGAGCAGGTGCGGCCCAGAACAAGGACTGCTCTTGGGCTGAGAACACCCACTGCCCAGCGCCTCTTTTGGCTACACACGTGTAGTGGGAGGGTGTTGAATTCTGCTGCGTGATAACTTCTCCGGGCCACGTGGTGTGAGCGCAGGTAGAGTGGCCCTCCATCTCCTCCCAGTTTCCTGCCTAAGTTGTACAAGGCAAACTCCCTGCTTGAATCCCCGGGTGGGGTACGTACCCTCCAGAGAAAGGTGGATGCTTGGGACCCAGGGCTAGTCTCTATGTCGATGTTCTGTGCATCAGCTTCGCAGCTGTTCTCTCTAAGCGGGTCCCAAAGGCTTTTTGGAAGACTTTCCTTCGAGGGTCAGAAAGAGGAAATGAGCCGACAGGCCCACGGGGATGCCAGTTCTCTCCAGCCACAACGCTAGCAGCCTCAGACACGCGGGTTCTCTTTGGGACATGAAAGAACACTATGCTTGGAAGCTTCTTCCATCCAGTTTGAGAGCCGCACTTCCACTGCCTCCTAGGATTCCAGGTGTTGCCTTGCCGTCACAATTTCCAAATCTTAGGCCTATGACGGCAGAGTGTCTGGCAGTTCTCAGAGAGACCTTAGGAATGCAGGCTTTTTGGCTCCTTCCACTGACAAACCAGCTCCTCCAGATCCTCTGTCGATAGGCATTTCATGTCAGAATATCTCTGGGCGCCCTCATTCCTCCTCCACGAAGTAAGACACAAACGGAATTGCCCGAAAGGGAGGAAGCCCTCTGAGTCCGGCAGAGAGGCAGTCTCTCCCCCTCAGCATTCCCCCATGGCTGAGCCCAGGGCATGGGACCGAGAGAGGGAGAAAGACAGCCGTGACCCCGAGCTTTTCCACAATGTAGTATAGGCCTCACCCTCAAGCTCACGTCAATCGCCTAGAGAAAACAGCAGGCCTCGGTCTGCTTTCCTGTGGCTAGGAAACTTGGCTTTCATTCCTTAGGTGGCACACTGGCTCAGGACTGCCCTGCCCGAAGCACTCACGGGGTGCAGCCCTGTTTGTTGAGATCAGCCCTTCTGGCTCTCTCTCGGATGAAGCAACTGGAAAAGAGCCGTTCGTAATCTTCGGACCGTGGGAGCTCGCCCCAGTCTACACCAGAACAGCACTCTGAGGAGCTGCTGACGTTTGGTAGCAAAATCTCCTCTTCTGAAGAGAAACATTTCGCTGTCAGTGGGTTCCATCAGCCTTGCCATATTTTCTCAGCTGGCTATGATGGAGGGCAGTCAGTGGGCAGACTCACCTGAGGCCCTCCTTCCCAGACTGTGATACAGACAGACCCGCCGCCTGCTTCAGCCCAAAGGGACGGCTTACGGTGAGGCAAAAACCCTGTGTTGGAAAGTTCCTGCCTAACCCTCGCCCAAGCACAAGCAAATCGGTCATCGGTCAAAGACTTTCCCCACAAGTTGAACATGTTTGCTCCCCTCTAGCCTCCGAAGGCCGAGTTTACCTAGCTAGGACTCACACTGCAGGAAGGGTACTCAGGGTGCTGGTGACTGCAAGTTGTTTCACCAGGCAGCCCACATCGGGTACAGCCACTTGGATTTTCCAGGGGCACAGCGCAAAGGGTGTCAGCTAACGCGCCTCCAGCCTGGGAGGGCCCACATACACTCGCTGAATGGGAAACAAGCCCATGCCTTCAGTGTGAAAGGCCGCTATGCCTCTTTGCTTCGGCAGCCCAGGGATAGCGTCAGCTCTGAAATGCCTCCAAAGGAGCAGACTCAGAGACCCTTTGAACCGCAGAGCAGGTGCGGCCCAGAACAAGGACTGCTCTTGGGCTGAGAACACCCACTGCCCAGCGCCTCTTTTGGCTACACACGTGTAGTGGCGAGGGTGTTGAATTCTGCTGCGTGATAACTTCTCCGGGCCACGTGGTGTGAGCGCAGGTAGAGTGGCCCTCCATCTCCTCCCAGTTTCCTGCCTAAGTTGTACAAGGCAAACTCCTGCTTGAATCCCCGGGTGGGGTACGTACCCTCCAGAGAAAGGTGGATGCTTGGGACCCAGGGCTAGTCTCTATGTCGATGTTCTGTGCATCAGCTTCGCAGCTGTTCTCTCTAAGCGGGTCCCAAAGGCTTTTTGGAAGACTTTCCTTCGAGGGTCAGAAAGAGGAAATGAGCCGACAGGCCCACGGGATGCCAGTTCTCTCCAGCCACAACGCTAGCAGCCTCAGACACGCGGGTTCTCTTTGGGACATGAAAGAACACTATGCTTGGAAGCTTCTTCCATCCAGTTTGAGAGCCGCACTTCCACTGCCTCCTAGGATTCCAGGTGTTGCCTTGCCGTCACAATTTCCAATTCTTAGGCCTATGACGGCAGAGTGTCTGGCAGTTCTCAGAGAGACCTTAGGAATGCAGGCTTTTTGGCTCCTTCCACTGACAAACCAGCTCCTCCAGATCCTCTGTCGATAGGCATTTCATGTCAGAATATCTCTGGGCGCCCTCATTCCTCCTCCACGAAGTAAGACACAAACGGAATTGCCCGAAAGGGAGGAAGCCCTCTGAGTCCGGCAGAGAGGCAGTCTCTCCCCCTCAGCATTCCCCATGGCTGAGCCCAGGGCATGGGACCGAGAGAGGGAGAAAGACAGCCGTGACCCCGAGCTTTTCCACAATGTAGTATAGGCCTCACCCTCAAGCTCACGTCAATCGCCTAGAGAAAACAGCAGGCCTCGGTCTGCTTTCCTGTGGCTAGGAAACTTGGCTTTCATTCCTTAGGTGGCACACTGGCTCAGGACTGCCCTGCCCGAAGCACTCACGGGGTGCAGCCCTGTTTGTTGAGATCAGCCCTTCTGGCTCTCTCTCGGATGAAGCAACTGGAAAAGAGCCGTTCGTAATCTTCGGACCGTGGGAGCTCGCCCCAGTCTACACCAGAACAGCACTCTGAGGAGCTGCTGACGTTTGGTAGCAAAATCTCCTCTTCTGAAGAGAAACATTTCGCTGTCAGTGGGTTCCATCAGCCTTGCCATATTTTCTCAGCTGGCTATGATGGAGGGCAGTCAGTGGGCAGACTCACCTGAGGCCCTCCTTCCCAGACTGTGATACAGACAGACCCGCCGCCTGCTTCAGCCCAAAGGGACGGCTTACGGTGAGGCAAAAACCCTGTGTTGGAAAGTTCCTGCCTAACCCTCGCCCAAGCACAAGCAAATCGGTCATCGGTCAAAGACTTTCCCCACAAGTTGAACATGTTTGCTCCCCTCTAGCCTCCGAAGGCCGAGTTTACCTAGCTAGGACTCACACTGCAGGAAGGGTACTCAGGGTGCTGGTGACTGCAAGTTGTTTCACCAGGCAGCCCACATCGGGTACAGCCACTTGGATTTTCCAGGGGCACAGCGCAAAGGGTGTCAGCTAACGCGCCTCCAGCCTGGGAGGGCCCACATACACTCGCTGAATGGGAAACAAGCCCATGCCTTCAGTGTGAAAGGCCGCTATGCTCTTTGCTTCGGCAGCCCAGGGATAGCGTCAGCTCTGAAATGCCTCCAAAGGAGCAGACTCAGAGACCCTTTGAACCGCAGAGCAGGTGCGGCCCAGAACAAGGACTGCTCTTGGGCTGAGAACACCCACTGCCCAGCGCCTCTTTTGGCTACACACGTGTAGTGGGAGGGTGTTGAATTCTGCTGCGTGATAACTTCTCCGGGCCACGTGGTGTGAGCGCAGGTAGAGTGGCCCTCCATCTCCTCCCAGTTTCCTGCCTAAGTTGTACAAGGCAAACTCCCTGCTTGAATCCCCGGGTGGGGTACGTACCCTCCAGAGAAAGGTGGATGCTTGGGACCCAGGGCTAGTCTCTATGTCGATGTTCTGTGCATCAGCTTCGCAGCTGTTCTCTCTAAGCGGGTCCCAAAGGCTTTTTGGAAGACTTTCCTTCGAGGGTCAGAAGAGGAAATGAGCCGACAGGCCACGGGGATGCCAGTTCTCTCCAGCCACAACGCTAGCAGCCTCAGACACGCGGGTTCTCTTTGGGACATGAAAGAACACTATGCTTGGAAGCTTCTTCCATCCAGTTTGAGAGCCGCACTTCCACTGCCTCCTAGGATTCCAGGTGTTGCCTTGCCGTCACAATTTCCAATTCTTAGGCCTATGACGGCAGAGTGTCTGGCAGTTCTCAGAGAGACCTTAGGAATGCAGGCTTTTTGGCTCCTTCCACTGACAAACCAGCTCCTCCAGATCCTCTGTCGATAGGCATTTCATGTCAGAATATCTCTGGGCGCCCTCATTCCTCCTCCACGAAGTAAGACACAAACGGAATTGCCCGAAAGGGAGGAAGCCCTCTGAGTCCGGCAGAGAGGCAGTCTCTCCCCCTCAGCATTCCCCCATGGCTGAGCCCAGGGCATGGGACCGAGAGAGGGAGAAAGACAGCCGTGACCCCGAGCTTTTCCACAATGTAGTATAGGCCTCACCCTCAAGCTCACGTCAATCGCCTAGAA